>NC_040886.2:18915591-19100591 GCF_900634795.4 Betta splendens | reverse complement strand
AACCACATGTTTCCATAGCAACCAACAGACAGAGCTCACTAAGGAACCAGGTTATTATTGAAAGTCTGATGGTTTTATTATTTAAGGGGTCGTTCACACGCTGTGAACTGAGTTTCACAGCAGCATCGTTTCACCTGCTCAGCTGAGCCTTTGTGGGGTTTAGCTCAACATGCATTATTCATGTCAGATTCAAATTCATGGCTCTCAGATCAAGTTGAGCAGCATGACACAGCGATGCCAGAGAGCGGAGTGGCCCAGTCAGCTGACGCCTGGTTTCACTTGGACTGGGTCAGACTGGGCCAGATGGTGCCGGAAGGGGTCAGAATGGGGCCGGACGGGGCCAGAATGGGTCAGAAAGGGTCAGACTGGGTCAGACTGGGTCAGACTGGGCCAGACCGGGCCGGACAGGGCCAGAATAGACCAGAATGGGCCAGACTGGGTCGGACGAAGCCAGAATGGGCCAGATTGCACCAGACAGGGCTAGAATGAGTCAGAAAGGCTCAGACTGGGTCAGACTGAAGCCTGACCCAGCTGCCACAGGTTAAGGTGGAAATATGCAGTAAAAGTAAAGTATGAAGATTCATAAAATAAAAGCAGCAGAACTGGACCCAAACTGAACAAACATCTTGAGTGCACCTTTGTAATGTTTGTATATTTGTAGTATTTTAGTATTTGTATTTGTTTTTCAACATCTAATATCCGTTCCTCATACTCATTATCCCACCTTTCACCCACGTTGATTGTGATTGTGTTTCAGTAAACATGCACTGAACATATTACAGTATCTTTTGCACAGTTAAAGAATGTCGTCCCTGTTTTTATACTGTTTTTTGTCTGTTGGTTCTTTTTGACCTGCTGCAAACATAAAAATAAATAAAGCTCTCATCTTAAAGGGATTAGACTGATTTCATTCTTCAAATGCAGCTCTCGCCTTCAAAGCGACTGGAGAGGGTGCGATGGACCCAGAGCAGAGATCAGACCTGAGAGGAACACAAGCCTTGACCCGCTGAGCTAACGATCCATTCCTCCTGGTGGACGTGTCGGAACCAAGGCTCGTGTTCAGAACCAGGTTTCAGGCTCAGCAGAAGCCTCGGACCGTCAGCGGCTGCAGCCTGTGGTTCCAGCAGGTCGCTCTGAGATGAACTGTGAACCACCGGAGGCCACGTTCACAGACAGATCTTGGTTCAGGGCGGGTTCTTGGAGCGGCGCTGGTCAGGGCTGGACGTGAGTCAGCAGGAGCCTCTTCCTCATGTGATCCCAGTGTGACAAGTTCCCTGGGTTCCAGGCATGAATGAGTTAATAGTTATTATGTGCTCAAACGTCCGTGTTGCTGTGGTTCAGTGGAGAGTCCCTGCAGAGCCACGGGCTATGAATGTAACAAGGTCCAACAGAACCGGACCCTGACGGCCCAACCTGTGCATCACTGAGGATGTGGCCCATGGGTTCATCCTGAGGGGAGCACGAACGCTACGCACTCGTGGTTCGGCTGCAGCTCGGGCTCAGTGTGAGCTGGTGCATGTAGGCTTTCCTCCTCTGCCTGCTTCTGTACGTTGAACGTCTATCGCTTTGACCTTTTTATGTGTCTTAAATGAGCCAAGAGGCAGAAGAAGCATCCAGACTCCACTGGTCCAACAGCAGGTGTGGGGACTGTGGTGCAGTAGCTGCCGGCTCATCATTAAGCTCATGCCATTAATGGAACAACAGCTGCCACTCTGTGTGTTCTGCTTTGTAGAGCAACAGGCTGAACTGACTCAGGCCTCTGTTGAGTCTTCTCTTTAATGACGAGAATTCATTAAAGTGCAGGTTTGGCTCCGTGGGCGTAGACATGGTTGTTCAGAGCTGCAGTTGTTTCTTGTGTTGGACGATAAAGCTTCAAAGCCTGTTAACAACAGAAGACGGTTACTGCTCTCGGTGACGAACAACTAGAGGCAGAAGCTCAAACACTGTTTGTAGGAAGCTCTTTTATTTTGTTCTGTCCAGCAGTTCAACAAGCAGCCGTATTGTGATGAACAATAGTTTTGCTTTTACAAGAGGAGTATATAAGAAATATATATACTTTTCTTGATTAATGGTTTATTTAATGTTTTATTTAGTTCATCCTACTTAATAATAGCCATGACGTACAACATTGCAACTTCCATATTCACACATTATTGATATTGGTAGTGATAAGTATCAGTAATACTCACAGTTGGGTTGAGAAAGCCTGTTTATCTGCTCAGGTGTTGAGTGTCGCACTACAAGGGTAGTGAAGCTGTAGCTTATCATTGTTCACACATAGGGTGAGGCAGACGTGGTGCGTGAACAATGGGTGATGAGGAGCTCGGCCGCTACGCCCGGTCAACGAGCAGAGGACCCGCGGTCCGTAGGAGATGCCCCTGCACCAGAGCGGGGCCCACCCCCGGTCCCAACCGGGGGTGGGCAGAAAAGAGACCACCCGGGCACCGGATCCATTTAAAAAGTCAGCCTTCAGAAAATCAAAAGCAAGAGGCAGTTTCCATAGCAACAAAAGGAGAAGCATGAGAAGCAAACAAGCTTCGTCACGATTACAAACATGTTGGTTTACAGTGGGAAGGTTCTGCTCAAAGCTGAGGTTGGGTCTAAGCTGAGGCGTTTTCCCTTCAGCACCGCATGGGACCAGGATTTCAAGGCTGTCGACATCCTCCAGTAGCTTCAGAATCTTTACGGTCCCTGTTTGAAAAGTGTGAAACAGGAGCCGAACAGGAGCCGAACAGCAGGAAAACAGGAGGAAAACAGGAGCCGAACAGGAGGAAAACAGGGGCCGAACAGGGTACAAACAGGAGTAAAAGAGGAGGCAAACAGGAGCCGAACAGGAGGTGAACAGGAGGAAAACAGGGGCCGAACAGGGTACAAACAGGAGTAAAAGAGGAGGCAAACAGGAGACGAACAGGAGGCGCACAGGTTGATGAGTGACCGCTATAAACTGCAGGAGCTGCCGTTTCCTCTGGTGTGACTCGGACCAGCACTGCCCCCAAGAAGTGAAACCATGTCAGTGCTGGAAAAGACGTCTGACTGCTTACAGTCACATTCAGACTCGCCATCCCAAAATACAGGCAGATGTCACTGTAATAAGGAATTTTAATATATCCAGCGACTTCCACACAGTGACATGATGACACGTTCGTGTTTCCAGAGGGAACTTCTGGCTCTTCAGTGTGTTCACCAGCTGATCGACAGACATCAACCAGCCAGTGAAGCTCCATGCAGTGGGACAGAGACGCCTGAACCTCCAGGACAAACCACCTGGACGAGCCAAAGGTAGAGATAAAACCAGCAGCTTCCAGTCGCCATGTGTTCAAGTAGCATTTTAATTGACAAACCAGCAAAATAGACATTTTACATTGTAAAGTAGGAAACGTTTTTGCTAAATGTGCGATGAGGTCTGTTAGAAGAAGCTTTAAACCTCAAATGATGATGAAAACATCAACACACACTGGAAAGAACCGCTCCGAGCCCAGTGGAACCGGAACCGACACAGGTCCAGGCGGCACCGTCCTCAGTCGTCGGGTTCAGTGACACACTGCTCCACGATCTCCCTCAGGTTGGGGTTCTCCATGGCAGCCGCCACTCGCTCCTTATCGTTGATCTGTTTGTTGACTGGGAAGACAAGCGGCACAGTGAGACGAGCAGTCACAGCAGGAGGCCGCCTGACCCTCCACTACAGGCAATCACTCACTGTCCTCCTCGGTCGAATGTGTGCCTTCTGAAATGTAAATTTCCAGCTGAGGAGAGAAAGAAACATCAGCAGGACGTTACATAACGCGTGTTAAATGAAGACGAAGCGACTCAAGCTAGAAACGCGGTATTCGAGCATGTTTGCATCTAAATGAATCCCTAAGTACAGTACACAACTATTATACAGCTTCAAGGACAAACGCAGGATGGATTAAAGGAGCAGCTCCCCGACGACCTCGACCGCAGCCCTCCACCTCTGAACTGGCCGCTTTCCCTAACATTCGTCTGCTGCTGAACCTGCTCCTCAGACCAGAACCTGGGTCCCAGCAGCGAATGGACTTTAAAATCTCTGCTACTCACCTTGTGTTTAAACGGCAAACACCTCTGCAGCTTCACCTGTAGACACAGACCTGTAACACACAGAACAGACCAGGAGCAGTGTTCTCCACAGAGAAGAGAACACACACATTCTTTCACTCAATGTCCGGACTCACGGCACCGTTCTTTCCATCCTGCAGATTCTGCAGATTCATTCAGGATTCTACATGAGTTGACAGAATCTGAAAGTAGGCTGCTCTGCGATGTTAACATACTGATGAGGGACCAGAGTCGGTCTGTGATCCACACACGCTGATCGTCCCTTCAGGCATTTACTTACTACATGTTTGGTTCACGATAGATAGAAAAAAGAAAGATTCTCTTATTCTGGCTTCATGGAGGTGGCTGCTCTGCTTCCTGTTCTGCTCACAATGAGTACGGTTCAGATCCGTGTTCTAAGCCCAGGCTCGGGGAAGGGAAACAGCTAACAACTAACAGCCTGAGTGGCTCTGAGCTACAGGACGCCTCCACTCATCGGCCTTTTCCTTTCGATGTCCTGGGTGAAGCCAGATCCTCCAATCATGGAGCAGCTGGAAACTGACAACATACAGTAATAATCCAAAATGGACCCAGAGATGTGGGCAGAACCCCAAGCGTCTGAGCTAAGAGGAGCTGCGGGTCTTCTGTGTGAACAAAACGCTTCTCCCCAACATGGAGACAAGTGGACCGAGACCCATTTAACCTCAGGAGATCCGTTAATAACATGGCATTAGGAACCAGGAAGAGTTTTCTGTTATTGTAGCTGAAACATGGAGTTGTCTCCTTCAGTCTCTGGTTCTGCCTGAAACAACAGATTAGATCAAAGATGAGTTGCCTGACAAATACGGGCCCAGTGTGAGGATGTTGGTGAGAGCAGGTCTGTCTGTGGCAGCTCCACCACCGGGACCACAGCAAAAGTGAAAAGGTTCCTTTCTGCTCCTCTGGACCATTTTGACACAGCTGACCCAACAGAACCACTGACCCATGACTGGAGGAGCTGCTAATACACGTGGGTGTTATTGTAAATTACATAGTGAACTAATGTTTATCAGGAAACGTGAACAAGGATGAATACAAACTGAACCAGTCGTGAAAACCTTGTTCAACTAGACGAGGTTCCACCGAGTCATGTGGGTCCGAGCAGCAGCAGTTATCAGCGTTATCAGCTGGGACTCACCGATCAGAGTAGCCAGAGAGCAGTGGGGGACGGTTGGAGAGAACTTGATAATGATGAGGAACTCGTCTTCTCCGAGCTCCTGGACCTCCACGCATTTCTCTGTCACCACATCCAGCTCCTCCAGGGTGTTGGGCTTCTCTGGGTCCCGGATCGATCGAATCACGTCTGATGAGAGTTAGAAACAAGATGTGTAAGTGAACTGCAGTGAACGAAGAGTCGGAGCAGGCGAGAAACAGGAAGAAAAGAAAAACAGACCCTCCAGAACCTTCCAGCCCAAGCAACAAACTCCATCAAAGAATCGGGTTTAAGTTCTGCTCCAGTACTAAATGGCTGTTTTCACCAAACTTCCATTATCGTAAACTTAACCTTCGCATGAACGGGTCCTGACCCAGTACCGACCCAATCCTGCTTGACAGGAGAATTTGGTCCCGGCGTCAGCCCACGGCACCGAACACCAAACTTTATCCAGGTGTCTCGGAACCTGTCTACCATGTATTTGACTTCTTTCACACCAAAGTCCCCTCAGCAAAGTCTCCGTTTTGGGCTGCGGACACTGCCCGGTTCGCCCAGTTACTGAAACTTGGCCGACATCAGGTACCGGCTCGGCCCATTCGAGGGTGGCTCACCGTAGACTTCTAGCGCTTTCTCCTCCATCGCTTTGGCCTTTAGGTCATTCCTGTTTCCGACTAGTCCAGAGAAGAATAAAACCTTGTTGACGGTGAGCGACACACAGCCCGACACTACTTCCATGTCCGGGGCAGCGCCATCATTAACAGGCGGACTTGTTTGGCCTTTGACAGGAACTGGAAGGAGCGTCCGTAGTAACTGGGCGGCGGCGCGCACCTTTAGCAGATCTACCGTCATGTGGATCGCATTAGGAACCGGTAGACCGCGTTAATACTGACGTAAAATAGTTTAGAAATCACAGACTTTAGCGCAACCAATGAGCATTCGTGTCGCTCGCGCTTCCTGACTCTTGAATGCAGGCACACGTAATCAATAACCGATCTGTTCCCACAAAAGGAGCGAATAGCAATAGATCCAGTGCGTGTAATAAAATATTAAAACGAGTGCGTTTAAATAATAAAACAGCGTGTTGTGCCATAATTCTAAGATAATTTAGAAACAGAATGAAGTAATTTTGTAAATCGACATTTGATTAACAGACTCTGGTTTCCTATTAGTCAGATCTGATCACATGACTGACGAAAACCTGACATGTGACTATGGCTGTTTACAAGACAGCAGGAAATTCTCCAACTTTTGCTCCGCTGTCGTTGTTTTCTGTTTATTTGGCGTTATAACGCTCCAGTATGTGTCAGTCGCTGGATATCCAGGCCCGTCTTACTTAGAACGGCTTCTCTTCACCGGGTGAACATGTTGGAGGCCTCTCCGCGGCTGGAGAACATCTCCCTGGAGGTAGCCGTGCTCCCCGATCAGCAGCACTGCGGAGATGTAGCGCACATCCAGAAAGCCGAGCTGGCTCCGGACGGCTCTCTGCTCGCGTGTCTGGAGGTCCAGGGGCGGCTGGTGCTGTGGAAGGCGGCGGACAGAAAGCTTCCTCCGGTTGCAGTGGACGGCTGCTACAGAGAGTGAATGTCAAACGGAACCACCACAAAACCCAGATATTTGACTGTTTGAGTGTGAGAAAGCCTCAAAGTCATTCACTGACTCTGGCCTCTGTGTGTGTGTGTGTGTGTGTGTGTGTGTGTGTGTGTGTGTGTGTGTGTGTGTGTGTGTGTGTGTGTGTGTTTCTCGTCTGCTCTCAGCTGTTTGTGGGAGGAGGTGAGCGTCCACAGTCTCAGGCTGCTGGCTGTGGCATCTCAGTGGGACCTGACGCTGCTGGAGGTGGAAGCAGAACGTTCGGCGCCCGTCTCCCTGCTCTGTGTCGGCGAATGCGCTGCACCCGACCTGCTTCAGACGGTCAAACAGCAGGACCCCAGTGAGTAGCGGAACCAGCGGGGCACAGCGTCTGGGCCGCAGTCTGCAGACCCAGTAACGTTTACTGATGTTTTATGCAGATGTGGCTGAGCTGCAGTCCCTGCGCGTGTTGTGCTTCTCTGCTGGCTGCTGCTGCCTGCTGCTCAACAGGAAGTGGCTGCTGCAGGTGCAGTGGCAGCAGGTGGGGGAGCAGCCGCAGACGATGTGCTGCCACAGCCTCCAGCTGGCAGACGGCAGCACTCTTGATGCTGTCCACCACTGCGTCTGCAGAGACACGCTGTTCATCCTCAGCACCACTGGACTCATCTGTATCCTCACTGAACACTGCTCCAACAATACTATTTATTATTATTATTATTACCAATGACAGGATGGATAAATAGGGGAGTAGCCTGCTGGGTCTGAGCTGAGGTCCTATATACTGATGTTTCCTTAGGGTTTTACTGCTGAACCTGTAGCTTTAGTTGTTCCAGTACCAACAGTCAAAACGAGGCTGATCTGCTGTAGTGAACCCCACTAGCAGAATGTTCTACGTGATCTTTCTTGTCTGCGCTGGTCCCTTTAACTTTTCCTCCAGCTGTGTTCAGCATCGCCGGTGGCAGCCTGCTGGCCAGCATCGACCTGCCGGCCTACCTGAGCTCTGGCCTGGCAGAGGAAGCCGTCGCCTCGTTTTCATCCTCCTTCTGCCTGCTTCAGGTGTCACCTGATCTGAGTACAGCCGTAGTGGTGACTCAGTCTCATGCTGCTTTCGCCATTGACCTCAACCACTACTTCAGGTACAGCAGCAGAAAACAATTCACAGTTCACAGTTCATTGTTGGAGCATCATGTCATTCTTGAACTAGAATCAAAACTGTGCAAAGCAACAGATTATGTATTAAATATAAACCAACAGCACCACACGATTAAGACCTTTGTAAGAAAAAGCACTCAAACTGCTTTGTCCTCCCACTGTGTAGATTCTGACGGGAAAATGAAGGTCTGCTAATCACTTTGTCTTCCAGGGTGCATCCAGACCACCTGCTGTGTGCAGTCCCCACCCCTCGCCCCTCTCTCCAGCCACAGCACACCAGAGACCAGGACAGCCTGCCGAGCTCCAGCTGTAGTGTCACCGCGCTGGGATTCACCTTCGGTGTCGACCGGTGAGCTGCTCACACACCACATGTCACGCCTCCAGTACTGAAGCCTGACCTCTGGTTTGTCTGTAGCTCCTGGGAAGCTTGCCTGGCCTCCATGTACAATAAAGCCCTTCATCCTCCGCCTGCCTCTCAGCTCGCTGGAGATTCCTGGTCCTCCTCTCTCCCCCACTTGCACTCCCACTGGGCTACGTCTTCAGGCTGCAGCAGAGTCCCTGCTGGTGGGGCAACCACCGGATTCTCCATCCAAGAACCGTCCACCCCATCTCTGCTCACCGTCTCTGATTTCTCTGCCCTGCTGACCTTCGTCTCGCCTGGAAACAGACAAACCACAGTGGCCTTTTGGGATTTGGAGTCTGGGAGTGTGAGCTACCACCAGGCAGAGAGCGTGGCGGTTCCAGTTCAGCACAGTGGACTGAGACAGCACAGACTGCTGCTCAAGAGTAAGTCAGACTCACACTGGTGTTTGCTGAGGGGAAAGTGAAAGCGAACCTATCTGAAAGGCTTGAAGTTCCTCTTCGCACACAGACACAAATTCCTCACGCCCGCAGATTTCATTCCACATTAGAATCTGCTGTCACTTTCTCCCCAGATCCCGGAGTAAAATGTTCTCAGAACTAATTAGGCTTCATAAAGGAGACTGAAATTGACAGACACTCAAAAAACAATCTCTCAGAGGCTCAGAATCTGAAGCTTTGTCCTCCTCCCTTGACTCTGTCTCTCTCTTTCTCTCCATCTCACCAGATTCTGGTATGTTTCAGGTCTTGTTCTCAGTTTCCCAACAGGACTTGCTCAGTAGGTTGATGCTGTTTGGAAGTGCAGCAACCGTAGATGCAGTTTGTCACCTGAACAACTGGGGGCGCTGCTCCATTCCCGTTCACGCCCTGCAGGTACAAGGAAGCGCTCAGCTTCACACGGCCTCTGCCTCCAGGGACCGTTCAGTGGGAGCTGTTGTCCTGTCCGTGTGACGACCTTCCTTTAAAAGCAGCTTTGTGCCTCTTTTCAGGCTGGTCTGAAGAACCGTCAGCTGGATACAGTGGAGTTCTACCTAAAGAGCAAAGAAAACATCCTGAACCCACCAACAGCGTTGGGTGCTGTGGATCAGCCTGCAGCCTCCAGTTGGAGTCTGTCTGAGAGTAAGTACACCATGACGTTACAGCTCCGAGGTGCTTCACTGACTGTCTCGCTTTGTGTGTGCAGGTGTCCGGGAGCTGTGTCCTGCGTTGGACCTGCTGTGCTCAGCCGTCAGAGAATCAAACAGTGATGCTCAGAGCCGCCAGTTCTCAGAACAGCTTCTCAACATCACAGTGAACTTTGTGAACACTCAGATCCGCTCGGTGCTGTCTGGCCCACACCGTAAGGCGACAGACACACATCAAACTCCGTCTGTGGCCCAGACAGTACAGCTGTGTTGCTCTGTCTGCAGATGATGACGCAGGTGTTCAGAACTGTGTGGACGTTCTGGACCAGTACCTCACTGAGCTGAGGACCTACTTAAAGAGGTTTCCCTGGCCTGCAGGTGGGGACACCTCCAACACAGCTGCTGCTCCTCAGGAGGATGAGTGGGAGCAGCTGGCGACAGAGGTAATGATTAGTAGCCCAAGGCTTGCGTTTGAGCATTTCTTCATATTTCACCACTGTGTGTGCTTGCGTGTGCTGCAGGAAGTGGTTCGTCATTCCATCCTGACCAATCAGATCCCCAGAGCTCAGGCTGTCCTGAGGCGGCGCAGACATCCAGAGCAGCAACTGTCACTTCTGAGGATGGAGGGTCTCCAGCAGGCCTTCATCTGCCTGCAGCGCAGAGACCTGCACACGGCCAGCAGGCTCCTCGTCAACATGGTCCGACCCACTATCATCCAAACATAGACTGAGTCTTCCACCTTAGGTTCTTACTCAGAATCAGAGGAGAAGCAGTTGTCTTTCTAGGAGTCAGTTGTGACGCTTTTTGTGCTTTTCTGTGTCCAGGGATTCAGTGTGTTGAAGCAGCTCCACAGTATCTGTCTGTACACTGACAACAAGGACCTCAGGGACTTTGTGGTGAGTCAGGTTTGAAAGAATGTTGAGATAATAAAACCATTTCCTTTGTGGACTTTGTGGACAGAGTTTGAGCTGGAGACATTTCTTCACCCTGTATTTGACTGGTTGCTCACTCAGGTGGAGGAACTCTCAAGGCACAGTTATTTTCCAGAGGAGCAGATGCAGAGTGTGTTGTTTTTAAAGCAGCTGGAGAGGCTGGAATTGCTGTCTGCGTCCCGCTGTTCAACAAGTCTAATATCACAAAGGTAACGATACTGAGACTCTGTAGGACAGAGATTCCACCAGACCTGGCAATCACTTACTGTCTCTTCCAGGGTGGTTCGGATGGTTTGCAGGGAGGAGGGAGCTGTTCAGGAGGTTCTGAGGGAGCTGGTAGAGCAGAGGAGGCCAGGTGGAGAAAGGGGGCTTTGGCAGAATCTGAGATTGGACTGGGTGAGGAACTGGGACCAGAGCTGCAGGACCACCATCCTCCTGTCCAGACTTTCCCACGCTGGTATAGAACCACCGCCACCGATCCTGAACAACAAATCTATGATTGACTCCTTCACTGACCTTAACAGATTCTGTTCTTGTGTTCGGTCCTGTAGAGTTGAGCCCCTGTGATCCGGCTGTGTTGTGGCGTTATCTGACCGCCCTCCACGACCAGAGCCGGGTGGCCAGCTGGTTCCAGAACAAGGAGACCACAGGCACTCAGTGGCCAGAGTTGACCCCAGAACTGGTCAACAGCAGCACAGTGTGCAGCACCTACCTGAGGCAGAACATCCTGGACCTGCTGGCTAGGTACAGCAGCACCAGGTCATGGGTCTGGTGATGTCCTAATTTCAGAGGCTTCAAAGCAGATTAGCAGATAGGAAGACAGAAATTAGTAGTAGTACATATTCTATCTTAGAAATGTCCACAAGAGTCACATGAAAGGTGTTTGACTTTATTGTGCTCATGGGCTCCTTGGATCCTCTGGGTTCAGCTCTGTTTGTACTTCCCTCCAGGAGCGGTGTGTTCATCCCAGAGGAGCTGGCAGACCTGCAGCTGCTGCTGTGGAGGTTGGCTCGAGGTGGAGGGGTGATGGCGCCGTCTCCGCCGGTCCCTCGGTACCGCTCGTCGCTCGGCATCGACCTCCACGGCCTCTTCATCGCCTTCTGTCTGGATCACAACCTGCAGTACCTGCTCTACACCTACCTGGAGCACTACCGGTGTGTGGTGATAGATGCCACGGTTTGTCCTCCTCTGCTGATTTTCTAACTGTCCACGTCTCCTCTCCACAGACTGACGCCCAGAAACTGCCCCCTGCTGAGCAGCCAGAGCCTGTCTGGACGCCAGCCCTGGTTTGAGATGCTGGTGAAGATCCAGGAGATCACCAGAGATCTGTCAGGTACAAACAGAGCCATTGATCCCACCTGAACCACAAAACAGTGTTTTCACATTTGTTTGACTGTTGCAGATCCAGTTCTGGTCTTCCAGGCCAGTCTCACCAGTGCCCAGGTTCTGTTACCAGGGAGCCAGGCATCTCTCAGCAGTGTGCTGCTGGAGGGACACAGTCTGTTGGCGCTGGCTGCCATCATGTTTGCACCTGGAGGAATCGACCAGGTAAGCAGAACCTCTGATCCCTGAAGGAACATCAGGGCTGTGAAGACAACTACTCGAGGACCTCAACACGGTTCCAGTGCAAGACCTGAGCTGCAGTATGACGCGCACAGAACGGATTCACGCATTAGTTCTACTGTGTTCTGATGGGACAAGTTTGCTTCCTGTGCAGGTCATGGTTCAGGGCCAGAGGTCCGGCTGCTCAGACAGAACAGTCGACCCTCAGCTCCTGAAAATGGCGCTGGCCTCCCACCTCAAGCTGAAGGCAGCACTGTTCCCCACTGGATCTCGAGGAACCGGCCCGTCTTCTGACATCTCCCTGTACCACCTGCTGCAGGTCCCTGTGCTCTCACACATGCTATCACTCAACAGACTGTGCCTGCGTTGCAGTAAAGTTACAGCACATGAAGTAATTGTAGTGAGTCTGTGTGTTTTCCAGTCTCTCCATCCTTTGGACCCATCCAGGCTGTTTGGATGGCAGACGGCGAATACCCTGAGCTCAGCTGGTGAGACCCATACATCAGCATTGGCAACATTAGGGTTGGATGAGCCACCTTAAAGTCTTATTTTATGTGAACTCTGGCTCCAGATGCACTGCTTGGGTTGTGGCTTTGTTAGAGTAGCAGCACACTGAGAACATGTAGCCACAATTGGTGGCACAGTGGTAGAGTGTTGGGCATGGGGATCCCCTCAGGGGATGGGTAAAAATGCAGAGAGTAAATTCCCCAATGTGGGATCAATAAAGTTCAATTATTATTATTATTATTATTATTATTATTATTATTATTATTATTAGCCAAATAAAGCTTGAGGCTAAGTAAAGCTTGTGGAACTCACCTCTTTCTCCACAGAAACCTCAGAGCTGCCTCACTTCTCCAGCCCTCACCTGGTCAACAGGTTCGCCCTCGTGGAGAACCTTGACTTCCTGTACTACCTGCGTCACGGCCGTCCATCCTTCGCCTTTGCCACCTTTGTGGTCCAGCAGCTAAACAGTTGCTGTGATGTCAAACTCCTGTAAGTTCAGCCTGACGCTACAGCAAAGCCAAGCGCTGTTCTGCTGCTCAGCTCTAATAACGGTGTGCGTGCGTGCGTGCTCAGACTGCAGGAGGCTGGGCAGCAGGTGTACCGCTTGGCCCTGCGGTCCTTCAACGCCCCATCTGTGACCTCCGCGGCGGTTTGCTTCTGCGAGCTGCTTGGAGTCTGCAGCCTCAAACTGAGAGTCGACATCAGCGCCTTGAACTGCATCCTGCAGCACTGGATCCACGATAACACACGCGCGTCTCTGGCATCGCACCTACACATTCTGGGTAAACACACACACGTCAGGCCTGTGATACGCTGGCGACCTCATGCTGACGTCTTGTTTCAGTGTCTAAAGGTGTTAAGCTGGTGGAGGCGGAGCCTGGAGCAGCAGAGGAGCTGATTGGCTACTTGGAGGCTGCAGTGACAGACAGTCTGGAGCAAAAGGGCATCGGCAGGTGAGCTGAACTCCATATATACCATACTGTATCTATGTCATTGCAGTCTTTACTGTGGGGAAGTCAGTGACCACCAGCGTCCTGGAAGTAGCCTCTTAACTCCATCTGTGTGTGCGTGTAGATCATCATATGAAGCAGCGCAGGAGTGGGCGTTGCCCGTGCAGTTCTGTCAGCTCCACAGTCTGAGGCTCAGCTCTGTTTACCCCTCCCACTGCGCCTCTGACGGACAGTTCATCCACTTCCTGTTGTTTGTCCAACTGCACAACTTCCCATCACAGCAGGTACACACTTACCTGAGTACCATCCTGTGACAGGCCTCTGGAGATGCTGGACTCTCTGGTCGTTACTTGTTCGTTTAACCATATTTGGTCTTTCCTCAAGGTGAAATCTCTGGCAGCTCAGTTTGGCCCCGCCCTGCAGGCCCACCTGAGCCTAGCGTTTCAGGACCTGCAGCTGTACAGTCAGAGCGGGAGCTGTGGCCCTGAAGCCCAGGGCCACACGCTGAGCAGAGAAGAGGCCTCTGAGAGTTTGGAGCAGCCCATGGAGCTGGTCCAGGTCCTGCTGCGGAGTCAGGAGGAGGCGTCACCCTGCAGATACTTGCTGCAGGAGGCTGTGGTGCTACGCTGCCCGATGCTGGCTATACTGGCTGCCTGTCAACAGGTAAATGCTGCCGCAGGCAGCGGCTCTGTACGATGCACTAATCGCATCCAGTTTTATCTCACTAGCATTTGATTGACAGCTCACAGACCCACTGTCCTGCCTGTGCGTGTGGGTGTTGACTTCTGCTGACATTGTCACTGCTGGAGAAGCCACCACTCACCTGGCTGAAGCCCTTCAACGTCACGAATGGACTTTACACGACCTGTCAATTATCTGGAGGACGCTGCTGGGGCGGGGCTGCGTCAGGCCCCTCCTCCGAGGCTTTGAGCTGTTCCACAAGGTAAAAACGTGCGTTGTGACTTGAAAGTGGTTCAGATTCTGTCGTTGTTCACTGAGCAGCATTTGGGAGGAGCTGGTCTCCCTGAGCTTCAGTCTGCGTGTCTCCTCAGGACTGTCCTCTGGTGCTGGTTTTGAAGATGTTCGAGTTGTGTTGCGACTACAGAAATTACTCTGAGGCCAAAGCGAAGCTGCTGGACTTCCAGAGGACACTCATCACTGTAGGTTTTAACCTGAGCACTGCATGTCAACTGTTGATCACTTCAGGCTGTGAGAGGTAGCTAATGCCTCCGTTACAGCTGAGGAACAGCAGCCCCTCGCCCCCTGGTGGACTCCCGCTGCCGTGGGTGGAGAGCCAGGCCTCCGTGCTGCTCCTCACTATGCTGCAGCGCCGCTCGTCCCAGTACGACCTGCACCAACTGCTGCATCTGCTGGCCGACGTCGACAAACTGCTCAAATCCAACGGTGAGTTCACAAAACATAAAGAAATGTCTGACAGGATGAAAAGAAATGTAAAATTTCCACAGGACAAAATAGATGTCCCAAAAAGGTTTAACTAAGTCAAAGTTATTCAATCACAAAGTGATTTTTTCTAATAATAATAATAATAATAATAATATGAAAAATACTGGCTTCCTCACAGGGTACATGATGAAATGAAATGGAAGAGAACTTTCTAAACGTGTGTGTGTGTGTGTGTGTGTGTGTGTGTGTGTGTGTGTGTGTGTGTGTGTAGGACCTGACTTCAGGAAGCTGAGTCAGCTCAGTGAGTTGCTGCAGGGGACAGGGGTCAGCGTGGCGCCCAGGCTGCTGCAGTCCTGCTCAGCCTCCGTCCAGCAGAGGGAGCTCCAGGCTGTGGTGGACGCTCTGCAGGCTAGAGGACGCTACAGCGAGGCTCGGCAGGTGTCTGTGCTGGCGGGTCTGCCCGTCCAGCGCCTGCTTCTCAGCCAGGTCAGCACCACAGACACATCACTGTAGTAGTGCTGCACACACTCATACTGCAGCTTTCCATGGCAGGCATATTAAACCCACGGATTCTGTTCATCTCAGTTCAGTTTTAATATTATCAACCTGATTGTTTGGTTTTAGCTACTTCAGGAAGTGAACTCCCAGAAGTCTAAGCTTCAGTGGCGACGGCTGGAGACACGAGTCAGTTTCTGGAAGAAATGTCATGATCAGCTGATGAGTGAAGGGACTGACCCAGAATCAGCCTCCCAGTTCTTCCTGTCTCAGACCGAGCCTGAGGCTGAAGAGGCCCAGATGGACCTGCAGGACGCCCAGGAGCGCTGTCTGCTGCTGGGGTTTACTGCTCACTGGCTATCCCTGCTCAACCCGGCTCCCCTGGACAAACTGGAGAGCTTGGAGAAGAAGCTGTGGATCAACCGGGTCCGACAACACGTTCTAATTGTCGCTGTGGAGAAGGAGAGCATTTTTAACTTGACACCAGTCGCTGTCACACCTGAAGCCAACACCTGTGAAGTGCTTATGAAGGAGTTCTCCTTCTCCAACATATCAAGCCTGAACACAGAGGCGTGCCTCAGTCTGGAGGGACTCCCAGGTCCCCCCCAGGACCAAACAGAGTTGAATCCAGAGGAACAGAGTGTCCTGACCTCATTAATCAATCAGTTATTAGATGAGGGCTTTGTCCACGAAGCCAGCCGGGTCTGCCGTTACTTCTCCCTGCATCACCCGGACATATGGGTGGTGCTGCGCTGCCACGGCCTGGCATCAGGGAAGCTGAACCCTGAGACACTTGAAGAGTCTCCAGAGGCTTCACAAAGGAGCAGCTTCACCAGCTGTAAGTAAATGACCAGAGCACCATTACAGGGCCTGGAACTAAACCTTCAGCAGCTAACGCTAGTCTTACCTCCTACAGCTCCTTCTTTCAGCAGCCTGTCCTCATTCGTGATGCTCCCCCTACTTGAAGATGAGGTCACTGTCCAGCTTCAGAGACTGGTGGACCAGTGTCGCCATGGCAGCAGCTACTGTAAACAAGTGCTCAGCCTGTACCAGCTGTCCAAGGTAGGACGTGAGTCCCGTGTAAGCGATCTTTCAGATACAGAGCAGCGACATTAAGCCTGTGTGTCCCCAGGAGCTGCAGTGTTCCTTCAGCGAGTTCTGCCGGGAGGAGCCTCGCTCTGTGCTGGAGAAGCTGCTGCTGTCAGAGCAGACAGAGCGTTTCAGGAAGGCTCAGGCCTTCATCAAAGCCCAGTGTCTGTCTGCAGACACCGTGGCTGAGCTGGTGTCATCTGCTGTGGTGCGCGCACACCTGGCCTCCACCCAGGAGATGCAGCCAGGTAAGAACGGAGCTGCTTTTTGTAGTAGTTATTAGCTTAACATTCAGATTTCTAGATGCTGAATCTTTAATGAAGCCTCCAGGATCCAAAGATGATGCTGGAGTCTCACCGAGCATCTGATTTAGATGTTTCCTGTGTGACCTGCAGAGAGGCAGATACTTAGGCCATCGGAGGGACGAGACTCACTGGTCCAGCTGATCAAACTGTGTGAAGACCCGAACCTGGTGGGAGTGAAACTGCTCGAGGACCTCAACACGGTTCCACTGCGAGACCTGAGCTGCAGTATGACGCGCACTGAAACGCCACTTTACCGTTTGATAAAGCAACAGCTGCTGAGGTCTCGTCTTTTCTCCTGTAGTTGTGGAGCTGTTAATCGTGGCTCATGACTGTTTCAGTATCACCTGTAACATGGAGGGGATCGTCAGGGTGCTCCAGGCCGCCCGTCACCTCAGCCACACCTACCTCGCCCCAGGAGAGCACTACAGTCTGCTGGTACCCGCCGCCGTAGGCATAGCGCCACGCTAAGCCTCTCCCCTTTATAACAACCTGTGTGTGTGTGTGTGCGCGTGTGTGTGCAGGTCCGTCTTCTGACGGGTATCGGCAGGTACGGAGAAATGACCTACGTCTTTGACCTGCTGCACCAGAGCCATCGCTTCGAGATGCTGCTGAGGAAGAAGGTGGACACGGACAGAAGACAGGTTGGACCCCAGCCATTAACCACTGAGAGCTTTCAGTTCTGTTAGTGTTTTGTAGAGAATAAAAGCTGTGTCCATGATGAACATTAGCACAGTGGATGTGATGATGTAGGTGAGCTGTGGTGATAATACTGTATCTCCTGCAGAGCTCCAGCCTGAAGACTGCTCTGCTGGATTACATAAAGCGCTGCCTCCCTGCAGACAGCGAGAAGCACAACATGGTGGCACTGTGTTTTACCATGAGGAGGGAGATCGGAGAGAACCACGAGATGGCAGCCATGACCCAGCTGAAGATCATCGAGTCTCAGGCCTGGGGTGAGACTGCTCACAAACTGTCAGCTTGGAACTCCCACAACTCCCAGAACCAGTTTGATGGCGTTGTTTGCTTGTTTGCAGTGATCACTCCTGATCTGAAGAAGTCTTTGGTCAAGGTTCTGGGCCTGCTGAAGGATGCGGCAGAGAGTTTCTCCAAGGTCCTTGAGCTGCTTCTGCCTTTGACCTGAATCCAGTCTGTGTTAATGATGTTGTCTGTCACTTGATGTTCTTGGTGCTTGTGCTTCTAGGACTCATGCATACGTCAGGCCACTCGCTGTGTCCACATGGCCAAGCTGGTCACTCTGCAGCTGCACTTCCTCAACCAGGGATCAGACCTGCGTGTCATCAATCTGCAGCCGGCAGACCTGCCGAAAACCATCACACAGCTGCCTCTTTGCTTCCAGGTGTGCATAGTAGCGCATGATTAAGTCTTTTAGCATGTCATTAACAGAAATGAATAATTTTAAGTAGCTCAGCTGCAGCTCAGTTAGCCTCCGGTAGCTTCCAGTTAAGCGCTGGGTTGGTCGTCTGTTAGCTTTCCAGTCAGTCTCCTGTTAGCCTCCAGCTAGTCTCCCGTTAGCCTTCAGTCAGTCTCCCGTTAGCCTTCAGTCAGTCTCCCGTTAGCCTTCAGTCAGTCTCCCGTTAGCCTCCAGCTAGTCTCCCGTTAGCCTCCAGTCAGTCTCCTTTCAGTCTCCTGTTAGCCTCCTTTCAGTCTCCCGTTAGCCTCCAGCTAGTCTCCCGTTAGCCTTCAGTCAGTCTCCTTTCAGTCTCCTGTTAGCCTCCTTTCAGTCTCCCGTTAGCCTCCAGGCAGTCTCCCGTTAGCCTTCAGGCAGTCTCCCGTTAGCTTTTCAGTCAGTTTCCTGTTAGCCTCCAGCTAGCCTCCAGTCAGTCTCCTGTTAGCCTCCAGCTAGCCTCCTTTCAGTCTCCTGTTAGCCGCCAGCTAGTCTCCTGTTAGCCGCCAGTCAGTCTCCTGTTAGCTTTTCAGTCAGTTTCCTTTCAGTCACCTGTTAGCCTCCAGTCAGTCTCCTGTTAGCCTCCAGCTAGCCTCCAGTCAGTCTCCTGTTAGCTTCCAGCTAGCCTCCTTTCAGTCTCCTGTTAGCCGCCAGCTAGTCTCCTGTTAGCCGCCAGTCAGTCTCCTGTTAGCTTTCCAGTCAGTCTCCTTTCAGTCTCCTGTTAGCCTCCAGCTAGTCTCCTGTTAGCCTCCAGTCAGTCTCCTGTTAGCCTCCAGCTAGTCTCCTTTCAGTCCCCTGTTATCCTCCAGCTAGCCTCCTTTCAGTCTCCTGTTAGCCGCCAGCTAGTCTCCTGTTAGCCGCCAGTCAGTCTCCTGTTAGCTTTTCAGTCAGTTTCCTTTCAGTCACCTGTTAGCCTCCAGTCAGTCTCCTGTTAGCCTCCAGCTAGCCTCCAGTCAGTCTCCTGTTAGCTTCCAGCTAGCCTCCTTTCAGTCTCCTGTTAGCCGCCAGCTAGTCTCCTGTTAGCCGCCAGTCAGTCTCCTGTTAGCTTTCCAGTCAGTCTCCTTTCAGTCTCCTGTTAGCCTCCAGCTAGTCTCCTGTTAGCCTCCAGCTAGTCTCCTTTCAGACTCCTGTTATCCTCCAGCTAGTCTCCTTTCAGTCTTCTGTTAGCCTCCAGCTAGTCTCCTGTTAGCCTCCAGTCAGTCTCCTGTTAGCCTCCAGCTAGCCTCCAGTCAGTCTCCTGTTATCCTCCAGCTAGTCTCCTTTCAGTCTTCTGTTAGCCTCCAGCTAGTCTCCTGTTAGCTTTCCAGTCAGTCTCCTTTCAGTCTCCTGTTAGCTTTCCAGTCAGTCTCCTTTCAGTCTCCTGTTAGCCTCCAGTCAGTCTCCTGTTAGCCTCCAGCTAGTCTCCTTTCAGTCTCCTGTTATCCTCCAGCTAGTCTCCTGTTAGCCTCCAGCTAGTCTCCTTTCAGTCTCCTGTTAGCCTCCAGCTAGTCTCCTGTTAGCCTCCAGTCAGTCTTTTGTTAGCCTCCAGCTAGTCTCCTTTCAGTCTCCTGTTAGCCTCCAGTCAGTCTTTTGTTAGCCTCCAGCTAGTCTCCTTTCAGTCTCCTGTTAGCCTCCAGCTAGTCTCCTGTTAGCCTCCAGTCAGTCTTTTGTTAGCCTCCAGCTAGTCTCCTTTCAGTCTCCTGTTAGCCTCCAGTCAGTCTTTTGTTAGCCTCCAGCTAGTCTCCTTTCAGTCTCCTGTTAGCCTCCAGCTAGTCTCCTGTTAGCCTCCAGTCAGTCTCCTGTTAGCTTCCCAGTCAGTCTCCTGTTAGCTTCCAGCTCACTCAGCTCAGTGACAGATCTTGAATTTCGACTGTTTCCTGTCTCTAGGTGTTTGTGGTGTCAGAGGCGTATGGCTATGCTCCGGACTGGGCTGAGATTCTGTACCAGAAAGTTATCTTCAAAGGAGACTTTGCTTATCTGGAGGAGCTCAAGCACCACCGTCCACTGACCTCCAGCCTGTTTGAGGACATTTTCAGGAGGTGAGATCGTTTTTTCAGCATGTGAGTTCTGACTGGACCTCATCTCAGTGCGTGTGTCGCTGTGGTTTCAGGCTGGACGGCGCCCCCAGCAGCGTCACGGTGAACGTGAAGCGTCTGCTGAGCCACTGCGAAGATGTGTACAGTCGCTACAGACTGGCCTACCAGCACAACCTGTACGACGTGACCAAGCTGATGCTGGAGGACACCAACACCTCCAGCTACCTGAAGGACAGACTCACCTGTTGATGTTCTCCAGGACGCCGACTAACAATCATCTAGAATCAACTTCTGTGTGTTCTGTCAAATCTTCTGTGGAGATTAGAATCTCATTTTCTCCCCCAACAGTTAATTCATATTAATAAACAAACCTTTCAAATTAAAACTGTGAATTACTTTGTGGCAGGTCACAGCATGAGGAGCCCACGTCTCGGGTCCTGTTGGTTCTGTTCAGTGGGCTGTGGGCAGAACCTTTAGGACATGGGTTCACATTTAACTCTTACAAAGCTTGTTTCTAGTGAAACGTTGATTGAATCTTTATTCATCTAAGATAAGAACAGAACAGAGATCAGTCCAGACCAGTGATCGACCTAATTCTTTAATGTGGCGACACAACTTTACAGCTGAAGTCAGACGCCTGGACTCTGAGCAGGAGTCCACCTCGTTGCCACCTTGTTGCCGTGTCTCTGCAGGATAGAACCTCTGGAAAAACATGATTTAGAAACAGTCTGATCTGCAGACAGACAGGTTCTGAACAAATTACCTGCTCAGAGGAACAGTTTGGGGAAACACCTGATGAAGTGTCTGCTCTGAAGGACTTGATTCCTGTACAGCGCGGACATGAGGGGAGGACCAGCCTCATCCAAACACATCGATGGTCCCCAGCATCTCTCTCCTCGGACTCCAGCTTCTCCATGAAGGTGTGTTGGGTGGAGCATCTACGCCCCTCCCTATCCTCTCTCCCCCTCCCTGCTGCTGGTTCAGTTTTAAACTGTGTGGTTTCACATCTCTCTCAGAATGGAAGCTTGGATGTTCACCCTGCGTTTCCTGATGCTCTGCTGCCTTGTGCACGGTAGGTTTTCTCTCACTCTCTCTTTCTCACACGCTCTCACACACACTCACAGAGTAGCTGTGTTGGACTCTTGGCAGGACACTGAATTCAAAAGTCAAAGTCAGGTGTTTCCAACTGCCTGTGCAACTGAAAACAGAACTTATGAAAGGTATAAAACATTCATACAAGATTAAATCACATCAGTATGTTCAAGTTCATCTCCTTTGCTGTTCCACACTTTCATCCTTCAGCGTGTGACGCTGTGTTTGCTTGTAGCTTCTCTGCAGGGCGAGTATCAGCTGCGCCTCTACGAGGAGCTGATGAGAAACTACAACCTGCTGGACCGGACGGTCCAGAACGACTCTCACAGCCTGAGCGTCAGCTTTAGCTTCAACCTGCAACATTCTGATGATTAAACTCAGGGTCCGATCAGTAGCAGCAGCGTAGCCTGAACCTGCTCCAGTCCACGGTTCATCGTTGGCATGATGGGATTTAATCACTGCTGTGCTTCTGGTCTCTCTGGTTGTTGGTTTGAGTTTTGCTATAAACCTCCAGTGAGATGTTGAGTTGGTGCATCATAAAAGTAGAAACCTCACAAAGCTGCTTTTCCCAAAGTGTCGGCTCTTCATTCCCTCTGTTCATCTCATTGAACAGCTTCGTCTGTACCGTCATGTATCATTGGTCTGGATCAGTTCATTTATTATTAGTGTGTTTCATTAAAGAATTCATACTTTTTACACATATCCAGACATTAATCAAACTGACATTATTCATTCATTCATTCATTCATTCAATTCAATTCAATTCAATTCAATTCAATTCAATTCAATTCAATTCAATTCAATTCAATTCAATTCAATTTTAAATTCAATTTTCTTTATATAGCGCCAAATCACAACAAAGTTATCTCAAGGCACTTTACAAAGTAAGGTTTAAAACCTTACACAACTAAACCCAATAAATCCCACATACAGCAAGCATTTAATTTGACAGCAACAGTGGAGAGGAAAAACTCCCTCTCTAACGAGGAAGAAACCTTCAGCAGAACCAGACTGGATGTGGGCGGCCATCTGCCTCCACCGGTTGGGGTGGGAGGATAGAGAGAGAGAAAAGCACAGCAACAACAACAAGCAACAACAAGCAACAACAGAGCACAGGCAGGATGGTTGGACCAGAGACCGGACACAGACACAGCTCTGAGTCCAATGATACCTTTAGCTGAAGAAAGAGTGGGAGGAAGACAGGGGGAAGCACAACTCCCGGAAAGAAAGAGACAAGGTTAGTTGAACATGGAGCAATGATAAAAGGAGCTCAGTGTATAAATTAAATCCCCAGCAGTCTATGTCTATTGCAGCTTAACTAAGAGATGGTTCCAGTGACTAACAATCAGTGCCAGTGACCTGAACCATCTCTAACTATAGGCTTCATCAAAAAGGAAGGTTTAAGCCTGATCTTAAAGAGAGAGTGTCAGCTTCTTGAACCTGAGAAACTAAGAATCTTAGAAATAAAGGGTAAATTTGAAATGGGCCTATAGTTGGCTAGTTCTCCAGGGTCCAGGGTTGTTTTTTTTAATAGAGGTTTGACCACAGCCACCTTAAAAGCCTGTGGTACATAGTCTAAATGTACAGTAAAGATTGGTTGATTTGATTTAATATGGACGAGCAGATTAAAGGTAGAACTTCTTTGAGTAATCTGGTTGGGATTGGGTCTAAAAGACAGGTGGACGACTTGGAAGAGTTAATTATTGAGGTTAACTCCATATGAGTTATGGGGGAGAAGCTGTCTAGGTAAGACAGAGGATTTGGAATATTTAAAGTTGATGAATCTAGACAGTGCTTTCTGTCATTTGGAGGAAGCTGAATGTATTCTTTAATGGTGATAATTTTATTAGTAAAGTAGTTAATAAAGTCATTACTGCTGAGATTTAATGGGATAGTAGACTAGTTTTTGTTTTCCTCAATTAAGGGGGAATAATAGGTTTTTCTAGCTGTCCTTCTGTCCTTACAAGCTATGCAATTTACATTTTTACAGGAGGACAGTAAACAATACAAAACACAACTGGCTTCTGAGTTTTAGAGTCTGGGTGAGGAAGGCTGAGAGTGAGGCTCTCAAATGAGTTATAACTATGTTTAGGTTTAGGAGTAATTAATAAATCTGATTTATAAATTGCTGCTACTCCTCCACCTCTACCTGTACTTCTTGGAACATGATAGTTGATGTGACTCATTGGAGTCGACTCATTTAAAGTAACATATTCATCCTGCTGCAGCCAGGTTTCAGTGAGACAGAACAGATCTATGTGATGGTCACTTATCAAGTCATTTATTAAAAAGGATTTAGATGAGAGAGATCTAATATTTAATAAACCACACTTTATTAGCTTACTGTTACTTTGTTCAGCTGGTCTCAGGTCCAGTCACTAAAACACTCGTTCGCACAGTGACTGATCCATCAGCATCATATTGATCCTGTGACGGGGCTGACGGCATCCTCCTCCTCCTCCTCCTCAGCACCTCCACTCTGATCTGGGCCGGTCTAACGTCTGCCTTCGCTGAGCGGCTGGGCTTTAGCTCTTGCTCCGATGTGGCTTTGACCCAGACACATTTTCAGTGATGGTGGAAACTGAGACGCAACGAACAGCATTACCTCTGACTCCTCTTGCACCTTGCTTATTTTGCTTTTCACAGTTCTAATTTCTGCTTGGCCTCATTTTGTGGAGATCAACAGTTTGGCTCGTGACATGTGGAGCACAGAATGCATCAACGCCGCTTTCTAAACCCATTTCATGCAGCTATTCACGTTTAATTAGGTGCTGGTGAAGTGGAGCAGAGGCTCTGCTCGTCCTAACGGGGCAGACGTACTGTGTATCATCCCAGCTTTCGTCCAGACCGCTGGACACTGCTCCTTTTAAACCTTTCAGCCTGATCTCCTTGCATCAGCTGCACTCTGATCCTTTGGTGTTTGGCTCTTTGAAGCTTCTCTCTCACCTGTTCATTGAAAACCATGTCGACACTGGTTGCATCTGCTCTCTGATGTGTTCGCTGACAGGCTGTGATGAACAGAAACACTATCAGAGCCACAAAATCAACTTTGTACTTAGATCTTTATTTAAGAAAATCAACCACCCGGCTATAAAATCTAAACTCAAGTAATAAACCCAATAATATGTGGAGTAGAAATATATAAGAGAGAAGACTCTATTCTCACCCTCCGCGGGTGGTCTCATCCACTTTCCAAGCTCGGGTCCTCTACCAGAGGCCAGGGAGCTTGAGGGTTCTGCGCAGTATCCTTGCTGTTCCTAGGACTGCACTTTTCTGGACTGAGATTTCGGATGTTTTTCCAGGGATCTGTTGTAGCCACTCCTCCAGTTTGGGGGTCACAGCCCCTAGTGCTCCGATCACCACAGGCACCACTGTGGCCTGTATATATATATACAGTATATATATATATATATATATATATATATATATATATATATATATATATATATATATATATATATATATATATATATATATATATATATATATATATATATATTATTACCATCAGAAAGTCTCATGGAAGATGTGAATGCAGCATTGAGAGCGATCCCTACCACAACAATCACAGAAACCAATGAGCTGATATACGCTTCAGCATCAGTGATCCTAGAGGTGCTTGGCTATAAGAGCAACCATGGGAGCCATGAGAAACAATACCCACCATGGAAACGAAGGTTGTAGGCAAAAATCAAGGCAGCTCGGAGGGAAGTGAGCCAAATGACAGAGGCCCAGAGAGGTGCAATGAAAAGACCGATGCCCAAGAGGTACAGCCAGATGCCCATACCTGAAGCACTCGAAACTGCCAAGCAAAGGCTACAAGCCTTGGCCAGCCGCCTAAAGAGATACACCAGAGATAATGAAGCCAGACGAATAAGCCGGCTGTTCGCAACACAACCTGCGAAAGTGTACTCTCAATGGCAGGATAATAACAGCAGAGCAGACCCACCAAGGCTGGAAACTGAACAGTACTGGAAGGGTATATGGGAAAGGGAGGCATCACACAACAGTGATGCACAGTGGCTGGTGGATCTGAGGGAAGACCACAGCAACCTCCCTGAACAGAATCCAGTGACTATCACAGTGGCAGACATCCAACATAGAGTCTCAGGTATGAAAAACTGGACAGCACCTGGCCCTGACATGATCCACACCTACTGGCTAAAGAAGCTCACTGCAATCCATGAGCGCCTGGCAGCACAAATGAACCAGCTGCTAAGGGATGGGACTCACCCTGAATGGCTAACCGAAGGGCGAACGATCCTGATAATGAAGGATCCCTCAAAGGGCACAGTCCCATCCAACTACCGGCCAATAACCTGTCTCTCCACAACATGGAAGCTCATGTCAGGCATCATCGCAGCTAAGATAAGTGGGCACATGAGTCAATACATGAGCGAAGCACAGAAGGGCATTGGTAAGGATACCAGAGGAGCCAAACACCAACTCCTGGTAGACAGAACAGTCGCCCAAGACTGCAGAGTGCGACACACCAACCTGTGCACAGCCTGGATCGACTACAAGAAAGCCTATGACTCAATGCCACACACATGGATCACTGAATGCTTGGAGCTGTACAACATCAACAGAACTCTAAGGGCCTTCATTGCAAACTCGATGAGGTTGTGGAGAACCACCCTTGAAGCCAATGGGAAGCCACTTGCCCAAGTATCCATCAAATGTGGCATATACCAAGGAGATGCACTGTCCCCACTGCTGTTCTGCATAGGTCTGAACCCCCTCAGCCAAATAATAAACAAGACTGGCTATGGATACCGACTCCGGAACGGGGCCACCATAAGTCACCTCCTCTACATGGATGACATCAAGCTCTACGCCAAGAGTGAGCGAGACATCGACTCGCTGATCCACACCACCAGGATCTACAGCTCGGACATCGGGATGTCATTCGGACTCGAGAAATGTGGGAGGATGGTGACAAAGAGAGGCAAGGTAATCCACACAGAAGGGGTCTCACTCCCAGAAGGAAGAATAGCAGACATTGAGGACAATTACAAGTACCTTGGAATACCACAGGCAAACGGCAACCTTGAACAGGCAACAAGGAATGCGGCAACAGCCAAATACCTCCAACGAGTAAGGCAAGTCCTAAGAAGCCAGCTCAATGGCGAGAACAAATCCCGGGCAATAAACAGCTACGCTCTGCCAGTGATCAGATACCCTGCAGGAATAATAAGGTGGCCAAAGGAAGAGATACAGACCACAGATGTTAAGACACGAAAGCTCCTCACCATGCATGGAGGGTTCCACCCCAAATCCAGCACCCTGAGACTGTACGCTAGCCGCAAGGAAGGAGGCCGAGGACTAGTGAGCGTGAGAGCCACTATCCAGGATGAAACATCCAAGATCCATAAGTACATCAAGGATAAGGCCCCGACAGATGACGTGCTGAGTGAATGTCTCAGGCAGTGGAGAACAGAGGATGAGATGCTGGAAGAGGGACCATCATGGGAGGACAAGCCCTTGCACGGGATGTACCACCGGAACATAACTGAAGTGGCTGATCTCAACAAATCCTACCAATGGCTTGAAAGGGCTGGGCTGAAGGACAGCACAGAGGCACTCATCCTGGCTGCACAGGAGCAGGCCCTGAGCACCAGAGCCATAGAGGCCCAGATCTACCACACCAGACAAGACCCAAGGTGTAGACTGTGCAAAGAGGCCCCTGAGACGGTCCAGCACATAACTGCAGGGTGTAAGATGCTGGCAGGGAAAGCATACATGGAACGCCATAACCAAGTGGCTGGCATAGTATACAGGAACATCTGCACAGAGTATGGACTGGAAACCCCAAGGTCAAAGTGGGAAACACCTCCCAAGGTGGTAGAGAACGAGCGAGCCAAGATCCTGTGGGACTTCCAGATCCAGACTGACAGAATGGTAATGGCGAACCAACCAGACATTGTGGTGGTGGATAAAGAGCAGAGGAAAGCCGTAGTGGTGGATGTGGCAATACCAAGCGATGGCAACATCAGGAAAAAGGAACATGAGAAACTAGAGAAATACCAAGGGCTCAGAGAAGAACTGGAGAAGGCTTGGAAGGTGAAGGCCACAGTGGTGCCTGTGGTGATCGGAGCACTAGGGGCTGTGACCCCCAAACTGGAGGAGTGGCTACGACAGATCCCTGGAAAAACATCCGAAATCTCAGTCCAGAAAAGTGCAGTCCTAGGAACAGCAGGGATACTGCGCAGAACCCTCAAGCTCCCTGGCCTCTGGTAGAGGACCCGAGCTTGGAAAGTGGATGAGACCACCCGCGGAGGGTGAGAATAGAGTGTGTATATTTCTACTATATATTCTATATATATCTATATATATTTCTACTACACATATTAGTCAATAGCTTAATGCCCGTGAAGCAATTACTCTGGTCTCTCAGTAGCACAGAGAGGCAGCGCGAGACAACTGCTCCTCCCTCTGTGACCTCTGACATGTGCTTTGCAAAAGCCTCAGTCTGAACATAAACACAGTTATGCTTCGGAGTTTGTCGGTCCTGACGCTGAGGTCATTGATTTGTAGGGACATCTAGCAGCAGCTCCGCCTTTAACAGATTCAGTGACAGGAAGTAAAAAGGAAGAGAGAGATGCTGTTTGACTGACAGATGATCAGGCAGCATGCAGTACTGGAGCAACTTCTACCTGCAGTGGAACACGTCCATATACCCTGATGTGGCCACCGTCCGGTTCCCCGACAACCAGACCTGGAGGCCCAACATCCTCATGTACAACAGGTATCAACACGGCCACGGGGTGAAGGTTTCCATCCCACTGGTTCCCTCCGTCCCACTGGTTCCCTCTGTCCCACTGGTTCCCTCCGTCCCACCGGTTCCCTCCATCCCATCGGTTCCCTCCGTCCCACTGGTTCCCTCTCTCCCACTGGTTCTGTCCGTCCGTCCCACTGGTTCCCTCTGTCCCACCGGTTCCCTCCGTCCCACTGGCCCCTGTCCGTACCACCGGTTTCCTCTGTCCCACTGGTTCTATCCGTACCACCGGTTCCGTCTGTCCCACTGGTTCCGTCCGTCCGTCCCACCGGTTCCCTCTGTCCCACCGGTTCCCTCCGTCCCACCGGTTTCCTCTGTCCCACTGGTTCCCTCCGTCCCACTGGTTCCCTCCGTCCCACTGATTCCCTCCGTCCCACCGGTTCCCTCCGTCCCACTGGTTCCCTCTGTCCCACTGGCTCTGTCCGTACCACCGGTTTCCTCTGTCCCACTGGTTCTATCCGTACCACCGGTTCCCTCTTTCCCACTCGTTCTGTCCATACCACCGGTTCCCTCCGTCCCACTGGTTCCCTCTGTCCCACTGGTTCTGTCCGTCCCACCGGTTTCCTCTGTCCCACTGGTTCTATCCATACCACCGGTTCCGTCCGTCCGTCCCACCAGTTCCCTCTGTCCCACCGGTTCCCTCCGTCCCACTGGTTCCCTCTGTCCCACCGGTTCCGTCCGTCCCATTGGTTCCCTCTGTCCCACTGGTTCTGTCAGTCTCACTGGTTCTATCCGTCCCACTGGTTTCCTCTGTCCCACTGGTTCCCTCTGTCCCACTGGTTCCCTCCATCCCCCTGGTTTCCTCTGTCCCACTGGTTCCCTCCGTCCCACTGGTTCCCTCTGTCCCACTGGTTCCCTCCGTCCCACTGGTTCTCTCCGTCCCACTGGGCCTGTAGTTGGGGGGTTTCGAGTGGTCAGCATGTGGAGCTCAGGGTTTACTGCTGATTTTGTTTCTAAATTTAAATATTCTAACAATACAGAGAACTTGAGAACCTGCTCTGCCCATATACACCCAGTATGTGACCTGCCCCACCAGAGACAATAAAACACTGGACTTATTCTATGCCAACACCAAAGAGGCCTACGCTGCATCCTCCCTCCCACCGCTGGGCAGAGCTGACCACAACATCCTGCATCTCCTGCCTGTGTATAAACCTGTTGTACACAGGCAGCACAGTGAAGAGGTGGACAGCTGAGAGCGAGGAGGCTCTCAGGGACTGTTTTAACACCACTGTGTGGACGGAGCTCTGCGACCCACATGGGGAGGACATTAACGCAATAACAGACTGTGTAACGGATTACATGAACTTCTGCTGTGAAAACACTGTTCCCTAACAACAAGCCGTGGGTCACCTCTGATATTAAAGCTCTGCTTAAGGAGAAGACTTGAAAATCAGGGGACAGGGAGAAGCTGAGGAGGAAAATCCGTGAGGGGGGGGGCAACTACAGGAGGAAGATGGAGGAGCAGCTGCAGCAGAGATGTCACTGAGGTGTGGAGAAGCCTGAAAACCATCTCACGCCGTCATCTCGCTCCTACACGGAGCTTTCTCACTTCGAGAAGCCCAGCAGCACTGTGAGGATCATGTTCTTTGACTTCTCCAGTGCTTTTAACACTATCCAGTCGGTGCTTCTGAAACACAAACTGGAGGAGGCTGGTGTGGACCTCCATCTGACGAAGTGAATTATAAACTACCTCACAAACAGGCCTCAGTTTGTGAGAGCCAGGGACTGTGTCTGACACTCTGACCTGCAGTGTGGGGGCTCCACAGGGGACTGTACTGGCCCCTTCCTCTTCACCATCTATACGTCATACTTCAGACACAACACGGACAGCTGTGTTCGCAGAAGACGCTGTGATTGTCGATGCAGAGTACAGAGGACTCACTCAGAACTTTGTGGACTGGTGCCAGCGGAACCACCTCCTGATCAATGCAGGGAAAACGAAGGAGATGGTGGTGGATTTCCGCAGACAGCGGCCTGCTGTCATCCCACCGATGCACATCCAGGGAAGGGACATTGAGAGAGTGGACTCTTACAAGTACCTGGGAGTGCATCTGAACACAAAACTGGACTGGACTCATAACACGGATGCACTGTACAGGAAGGGTCAGAGCAGACTCTACCTGCTGAGGAGACTGCGGTCTTTTGGAGTGAGGGGCCACTCCTGAAGACCTTCTATGAGGGACAGGAAGAGACTGGACAGGATCATCAAGAAGTTCAGCTCGGTCCTGGGCTGCACTCTGGACACGGTGCAGGGGGTGGGTGAGAGAAGGGTCCTGGCTAAACTGACATCCATCATGGACCAGGTCTCTCACCCACTGGAGGACTCACTGTCTGCTCTGGAGTCTATCTGGACGTATAGACTGATATAGAACCAGTGTTTTTATCATCCATCCTCACGCTCCTCTGTCTGCAGGCATCACTGTGCTGCTCTCTGACAATCTTCATACTGCTGGTGGCTGAGATCATGCAGACGATGTCCTACTCCGTTCCTCTCATCGGTAAGTCAGTAGCTGTGCCATCTCCTGGCAAAGAGGGAATAAAGGCCTCAGATCCAGCGTGTGACCTCTAAACCTCGTGTTTCAGCTCAGTACTTTGCCACCACCATGGTGACTGTGGGTGTGTCTGTCATCGCTACAGTTCTGGGACTTCAGTACCATCACCATGACATTGATGGAGCCAGGGCTCACTGCCCCCAGGCTCCCAACGACAACCTCCCTTTATGTTCTTATGTTGACTTCTTCAACTGAGTCCAGTTATTAAAGTCTAACAGTTTGTGAGCATGTGGGTCCATGAGGACAGGTCAGTCAACAGCTGATTGTTGGTTTGTTGTCATGGAAACCCTCTGGAGACTAAGGCTGAGATGCTCCTTCAAACCAATCACAAGAGTTTATGTGGATGCTGAATCCTCCACATGCTGGTTTGTGTTAAGGTCTTAGTGATTTGTCCCAACAGAGTCCGTTGCTTGAGTAATGAAAGGATCAAACAGACTGAGGCTTTAATCATGTGTCAACTATAATAAACAGTTGATCATGTGTAGTAGCTTGAGTGTAGCTTGTTTGGGCTGCGGGAGTTGTGGGTTCCTGACCTGGACCAACAGAATCAGATCAGCGGTTCTGATGAAAGGCCACTAAAGCTGATTGTTGAGGTTGTTCTCTGGGGAAACTTGTTTCCTTCCTGTCATTTCTGATTTGGCCAGTTGCGTGGCTGATCCGAGGCAGAACAGGTCCTGCTGATATTTATCCAACAGAATCTGTCCAGTCTGTTTAAATGGGGCAGTCAGGGAGGTTTTACTGCGGTGGCACCAACACATCCATTGAGTTTCACCAGCTGCTCACAAATCTCTGCCTTCTGGAACCAAATGTCATTACAAAGAAGGTGAAACTGTTCTTCATAGGAAAGAGCCATGAACCTACTTCACACCTTTATTTACTAAAGGAGGCAGAACAAAAAGAAACTTTGAGCTTCATGTCAGGTCCGTGACGGTGGAGCTTAGTCAGTCAGAGGTTCTAAGCAGGATGATGAAGTCCACTGGAAGCAACAGGGGGACAAAGCTCCTTCTGATGCCTTAACGTTTCTTGAAGTGAAACCAACCTATGATGTTCAACTGACATAAAAAAGCATTAGAGCTGATTCTGCATCATGTTTAATAGATGCCAACAGCTGAAACCATCATTATCACTGATAATACATGAACACAGTTTTTCTGTTGAATAGAGAATAATGAGTTCATAAAACATCAGCGTAGTTAAAAGTTAAATATGAGAAGTAGCAAGATTTAAAGAAGTTTAGGAGGAAGACGTTGGGCAGATGCTCTTTGATGTCTCGTTGTCACAGGGTGGTTGGTGTTTCTGTTTTATTTCCCCAAGGGGATCAATGAAGTCTGACTTATTACTGTAATAGTCAGTGCCCAATGGCATCTCAGCAGCAGGAGCCTCTGCTCTTCAGCAGATGGTTCAGGACACTCGTCTGCTTCAGAGCTCTGAGGTTGGAGATGTCCTCAGCAATTACCGGGATGTCTTCACCGTGAGGCGTCTCGTCGCGTTCGTCTTCGTCACTGTCGGACAGCGTACACAGGAGGCCGTCGTTCTCATATGTTGGGAAGAAATACCTGAGGAGACAGTGAGGTGAGAGGTCAACCCACAGACACAGAACCCTGTGTCTTAGCCAGCTTGGTCTGGGCCACTTACTGAGGCTGGTCCCACGTGGATGTGTCTGGCAGCTTCATTACGTGACCTGCAGCTGTGATGTGATGTAGCACATCAGCTCTGGATTTGAACTTCTCCTGGCAGCCGTAGCAGTGGCTCTGGTGGATCTGCCGCCGAATGAAGTTCACCAGTTTGACCTGCTGGTAGAACCCGAGGTCTGCAGAGAGACGCAACGTGACATCTGCCGTGAGTAGTAAACCAGCCCAATGCTGTGTGGACTGTGCCACGGGATGATGCACACTTTTACTTACTGAGTTCCATCTTGACTTTATGGAGGTCGAAGTCATGAGCATCCTGGAAAAAAACAATATTTAGAGATTAAATCAGGCCTGTAGTGACTGAAACAGCAGCAAACTAACATGTTCAGTTAACGCATGTGTGTGAACCACAGGGCTTTCAGCTAAGCGCCAAACCGTCACTGTACCTTCATGTGGGCATAGATTTGATCCATTGTCTCTGACTGATGGTCACAGAACAGACACACAGCAGACACAGGATGAGCCTGCCAGTCTGACCAGTCACTGTGGCAGAAACAGACTTCGATCAAGAGGTGGTTTGATGCAGGCGTGAGTCCAGATCAAGAAGCAACAAACGTCTCAGAGAGCGGAAGGTGTTGACCAGTGCTTCCGACCTGCACGGCTCCTGCTGAACAAACTTACTCATCCTCATCATCTATGAGCTCACGATCGTCCTCACTCTGTACTTCCTCCCAGGTTTTCCCCAGCTCCTGAGAAGAGAACGAACACAGGATGCCTGAAGACAACTCTACATGCTACAAGCATCAGCTGATTAGATACTCCACTAAATATCATCACCGTATCAGGAGATCAGAGCTTATTTCTCACCAAATAGTTGATTATGTAGAAGCGATCGTATTCATGGTTGTTGGCGTTGATGCGGCGGTGAGACTTTTTCCTCATGTGATCTTTCAGCGTGGTTTTATCTCGAAAGGTTTTCTCACAGTACAAACACTGTAGACTGACAGGAAGGAAAAACATCAGCTTATTTATGAACATGGTCAAAATAAAAAATGTAGGTTTATTTGCTGGGACAATAAGCCAAAGGGGGATAACAGAATGAACACACATTGAAGGGACCAACTCCAGCCGCCAGTTTGGAGGAAGAGAAAGGTGCTGCTGCAGGGTCTTACTTGTCCAGCTTGGCCTGAAGCGTGTCCAGGAAGTCGCTGCAGTAAACAATGTTGTCTGGCAGACCGATGCTGAAGGAATGTTCTCTGGCCATGTGGTTGAGAAGAGACGACCTGAGAAACGCAGTCGTGTAGTTACACACACAAAGCCAGAGTTGGTTTGGTTTCATGAACACATACAGAACACATGCAGGTCAAATTGGTTAACAGAAACTAAACTGAATCCAGGTGAAACTGGATCCATGTCCTGTCATGTGGGCTGTACCTGTTTCCAGTGAACTCCTCGCTGCAGAACATGCAGAGATGATGGAAGCTGCTGTCGTCTCTCTCCCTCTGCTGCTGCTCCAGCACCTCCTCCTGAGGAGGACAGGATCAGTAGCAGCACAGAACAGCACCTCCTCCCAGAATCTTATTGTTGCTACAGGTTTTATCTCCTCTGGCCACAATACACGCTTACATGATGACGCGTATTAGTGTTTGGTTCTTGACTGAAGGGAACTGAACTTAGTTTGGGGCTGTGTGTCTCACCAGGCGTTTCTGCTGCAGCTTTTCTCTGAGAGATCTGTCCTCTGGGAGGACGTCACACAAAAGCAAGTAATCCTCTTGTTTCTCTGAAGAAAAATAGTAGTTAGAAAACGGTGAGCTCTCAATATTCCTGCCTATTGTCTCAATAATGACAAGATGTACTGTAAAATATCCCCATAGAAAAAAAGACTAGCGGAATTATCCTCCAGAGTAAAGCAGCAACATTTCTTAAATGCTTACGCTTCATATTGATTATAATAATTTTTGCGGTTGTTTTATGGCAATTAAAAATAACCAATGCAGACTGAAGTGTGTACCGCATCTGGACTCACCAACCGGGCCCGTAGAGTTCGTCTTGATCACGCTACAGAAATCTGTGACGGGCTGCTCCCGGAACCTTCCCCTCCAGTGCAACATGTACCTGACAGACGAGAAGATCAGAAGCACATATGTCCGTGTCACTGAGCAGACTGCTCACGGGCCGTGACCTCGTTATTCAGATGCAAATGTTAGTTTGGCTTCATACTTGGGCAGATCCGCGATGAGTCTGACGTCTGCGATCACGAGCTTGTGCTCCAGCAGCAGATGTTTGAGGAGGGCGTCTTTCTGCGGCAGCGGGGCGGACTGGCAGCACAGCGGGCACGGCAGCAGCTCCGTGCTGGGGCGCTGGAGGCTGGAGGCGCCGCAGTCCTCCGCGGCCAGGTCCGGAAAGCACAGCGGCTCCAGGATGCTGTCCTGACCTAGCACCGGGACACCGACAGACCGGCAACGTGAGCGCGCATCACAAACGTGCATCATCCGGAGTCCTTCACACCTAGCTTAGCCTTAGCTGCCCAACAGGTAGCTTCACTACCGACTAAAGAGCTGAACCGGTTCTAGGCGGTTCTATTAGGACACAATGAACCAGCTTCGTGTCAAAACTACATCGTTAAGTGCACTAACACGTTTAAAGCTGTAACTTACCACCCTTGCTTACTTCGCTGGCAGCCATATTTAGTATCACGTGACCATAACAGCGGCGACGAACCAATCATATGTTCCAATTTGTGCTGCCTTCGCGGAGTACCAAAACGCCATATGATGCGTTTGTGTGTTTTCAGCGTCTGAACGATTTTATTCATATTTTAACGAAATGTGCTGACAGAGTAAATCTATCTAGTTTATCTCGACCGCGCTGATGCTGATCTCAGATGACATTTAAAATGCAGCTTACATTACAATTTGATGGAGCAAAATCAATGACATACTCATACTCAACTAATGCCTTCTTAAAATCATTGTTTCACTCTTTTGATGAAAATATATTCATTCCTATATGTTCTATATTGTCTCATCTGTCAGTGAGAACATAAAGGGCAGAGCTAAATAAAAGTGAGACTGTGGCCTCACTTTACAAACTAATCCTATCAGTGCACTTTAGTTCCACACACTCACGTCCAAGCTGGGTTGCAGGGTTCTGGGGGACCTTTTTCTGCTGCCCTCTGCCTCCCCCGGGTTGGGGGGGTTGGTCGGGGCTCGGGAGGAGCTGCGGTCCCTGCCTGGGGCCACATGGACGGCAGGCCGGAGACCTCCCCTCCCCACGAATGTGATCAAGCGAATGGTGTGGGTGCGAGAATGTATCTGAGAGCGCATTGGTTCACGTATGATTGACTAGTTTGTTGTGAGAGAGTCTATGGTGTGTGTGTGTGTTGATGTGATGATGTGTGTTGCACATGTGGGTGGGTGTATGCGTCTGTGTTTGTGTGAGTTGGTATGCGTGTGGTGCGGTTGAAGTGTGGGGGGTCCGGTTTTTCGCCCGGGGTACGATGATCGTCTGCCTGGGTGGTCTCTTTTCTGCTGACCCCACCAATTGCTGGCCTTGTGCTGCAGGCCGCTGTAGCGCCAGGGGATGAGGTCGGGCCGATGGGGTCGGCCCCGCTCCGCACATGTGGGGGTGGTGGACTGGGGGCGGGCCCCACTCTGGGCGCGGGGGCATCTTCTGGCGGACTCCCTACGGACCGTGGGTCTTGGGCTCCACTCTTTCAGGCCGACCCTCCCGCCGGGGGGAGTGTTTGCCCCTGGTTCTCATGGGGCGGACAGCGTTGACCCCCGGTGGCCCACTCTGGCCTCGGGTGCTGTCTCTGTGGCTGCTGCAGCTCTGCCTGGGGGGCTCTGTGTGGGCGGCTTGGGTTGCAACACCTGCCCTCCTGGAACTGAAGGTGTGTGGGCTCCCTGGCTGCTGGGATTCCTTCCTCTGCTTGCTGGATGGGCGTAGTGGCGGAGCCCCTCACATCACCCTGGCTTCCACAAGTGGCATTGTTCATGCACCAACGTCTGCCTCACCCTTTGGGTGAATAATTATAAGCTACAGCCTTACTAACCTTGTAGTGGGACACTTTCCAAATCCAACTGTAAGTATTATTGATACTTATCACTACCAATATGAATAATGTGTGAATATGGAATTTGTGGTGTTGTATGTCATGACTTTTATTAAGTAGTATGGGATATGTATAATAATGCACATATGTATGTATATTGTATGTATATGTTTGAATTAGTATGTGCACATACCTTAGCACTATTATTGCTATTAGTATTAATCTCCAAGGTAAACCACAGTACAAAAATTGTTTAGTTATGAATGTGTTAGCCTAAGGTACATCCATGCTTCTTATTTATTTCTTTTATTTATTTATTTATTTTTTTGCTCCGATTGTTTACTTAACAGATTTGCTTGGTTTCAGCAGCTGGTTGCACCCCTTATCCCCCCTCCCCCCACCCTCCCGCATACACACCCTAAAGCAGAAACCTAACCTGTCCACCAACACAGCAACATCACACACATTTTGGATTAGCTAAATAAACCATTAAATAAACCATAAATCAGGAAGAGTATATATATTCTATATATACTCTTCTTGTTAAAGCAAAGCTGTCCATCACAATGTGGCATTCAGCGTAATATATGCTGCTTGCTAAACTGCTGGACAGAACAAAAAAAAAAAAACTAATCCTAGGCTCATTTAAAATTTTATTTACCTTTTTTTGGCACAAATAGATTTTTTTTCCTGAGTCTATTGTTGCTGTTTCCTGGGTAAACACCACTGGGTGGCACAAACAGTCCAGTTTTCCTCCTGCCTTCCACTAATAGGCCTGATTTATGATTTCTGAAAAAACAGGAACCATCAATTATAGACTGCTTGAGATAACACATCAACAAACATTCCCCTGAGGGTTTTAAGACTTAGTGGCTGACAATGGAATGAAACTTGTCATTTAATTTAATTTAATTTATTAATGGACGGGTTCTCAGCTAACAGTGCGTCCTGTAGGTAAGTTGCCATTACATGTTTCACTTTACCTTCAATGATCAAATCACATTTGTTATGCTTTTACCTCTGGATCTTATAAATGAGTACTATTTCATGACAGTATTTTACAAAATAAAACTGGTTTGTTAAGTTGTCTTTCTTAAGATAGAAACATGAAATGCATGCAAAAGCTAAAAATAGTAGCTAAAACTATGAGCTAAGATTGATGTGTTTTTAAGGTGTGTTTCTTTGGGTTTATGGAAGTGATGTTGGTTCTGTTCAGGTGTGTTCAGGTGCTGCATTATTCACACAGAGCTCAGCTGCTCTAATTAAGCCCTGGAGAGGCAGCGAAGGCAGCGGATGTGCTCTCTGCTTCAGCTTCCAGCTCCGTGCAGCTGAACCTGTCGCCTGCGTTTCCACACAAAGAACAGAAACAATCCTTTGCTCATTCTCTCTCTTTGTCGGCACTTTGTGCGTCTTTGCAGTGATTCAGAACGTGTCCTACAGGAGAGAGAAGCGGAACCAGAGCAGGAGGAGGTAGTGAACACAGAAGCATGGACTGAAGCGTGGAGGAACAGTTCCAGGGAGGTTCTAGCACTCTGTTCTCCCTGGTCCCAGATTTGACATCAGCCTGACTATACTTCTAGTTAGTGTGATGCTCGTCTGTGTTTCAGGCAGTGGGCCCGTCTTCACTGCATCTGCATCCAGATCATGTTCAGCTTCGTCCAGTGCTGACAGCTCGCCTACATGCGACGAAATCTGCCTCCTCCACCGCTCGGCGCTCGGGTCCTGCCGCCGCTCGCCGCTCGGCGCTCGGGTCTTGCCGCCACTCGCCGCTCGGGTCTTGCCGCCACTCGCCGCTCGGCGCTCGGATCTTGCCGCCACTCGCCGCTCGGCGCTCGGGTCTTGCCGCCACTCGCCGCTCGGCGCTCGGGTCTTGCCGCCACTCGCCGCCCGGCGCTCGGGTCTTGCCGCCACTCGCCGCCCGGCGCTCGGGTCTTGCCGCCACTCGCCGCTCGGCGCTCGGGTCTTGCCGCCACTCGCCGCCCGGCGCTCGGGTCTTGCCGCCACTCGGCGCTCGGCGCTCGGGTCTTGCCGCCACTCGGCGCTCGCCGCTCGGGTCTTGCCGCCACTCGGCGCTCGCCGCTCGGGTCCGGCCGCCCCCTGTCGGTGGCAAACTGTCTGCGCGGCACCTGCGTTGCTCCGGTTTGAGGTGGGGAACCTCCAACCGGTCTGATGCTTCTGGTCCCTGTCTGGGCAGTGGCGGTGATGGAAATACCCACACGCTGCCAAAGTAAAGCCCTGGATCATACGGACACAAGAAAAACATAGGTCTATTTGAAGAAAAATCAAAAGAATCATCATGTTTTGGTTTTATTCTCAGCCTTTCTCCAAGGTTTCAGCTTGTGCGCTTTGCTCTCACTGTCCTGAACCTTCGTCTCTCCAGCCGGTGGAGGCAGGTGGCCGCTCACCCTCAGCCTGGTTCTGCTGCAGAGTCCTGGTGCTGCTCAGTGGCATGTGTTGGGTTTACGTAGGACTCTGACCTACCTTTGCGTTAGGTTATTATTTTCTTGTCTTAAATTCACAAAACTGGACATTCCCTATACATTTGTTTTATTCTGTATTTCTATATTGTCTTTGTTTACTCTTGGTATAAATCACTCTTGTTTCAGAATCACATCCTCCTGTAACTGCTCCATTTAATGTGCCAGTGAGAATGTGTGGCGGGGAGCGATGAAGGCGTCTATGTTCCACTTTTAATGAAGCCCTGAAGGAGAATCCAGGCTCTTTATCACAAAGACGAACAGCTCCTTAAACCCTGCTTCTTGTTCCCGGCAGGAACAGTTTGTTCTGGTTTGATTCCAACCGGCAGCAATCAGTGAGACACTTCCACTGTCTGTCTGTCTTTTCAGGCCTTATTTTAAAGAATTCTATCAGGTCTGAACTCCCACAGACACACAGAGCAACACCTATGTAAAACCCGGGACTAGATGAGAGGGTTAGGGTTATGGCGTGCGTGCGCGCGCGCGCGTGATCTCATAACTAAACACCACCACACCAGCGTCTGTCTTGTTTTTCTTCGTGAGGTTCGTAGTTCGTTGTTTCTGACTGTTCCCGCCTGTGAAAGGCACGCGGAGGGTTTAGGACCCGGGGCGGAGCGTGACGTAGGACAACAAGAGGAAGCCGGCTCTCACGCTGCTACAGCAGGTGTGTATCTTACTAGCTTAGCCCGTGGTTCACTTCTAAAATGGTGGCTTTAACGGTGTCGAGGGTTCCCAGCTTTGTCCCGGCGCGTGACACCGAGCCGCCCTCACCTCTTTTTGCTCACAGCCGCGATGTGACTGTTCCTCTGCGGGTTAGCCGCGGCGGCTAACTGTTAGCACGCAGGAGCAGAGTGATCCACTGAATGAGTGAATAGACGAGTGTGCGTGTCCGTGTGACACATACGCCAAACAGCGACTTTGTTTTGTGCAGGATGAAAGTTAAGTTACCAACTTTTCGGCTTTTGCCAGGACGTTTATGAAGCTGCTGCTTCTTTGACCTGTATTTAAGATTGTGGGGAATCACGTGGAGCCTTTTTTACACGAGCCTAATATTTTATAGATAAAGCTAACTTCATGAAGTTACGTCACTACTCTGCGCTTCAGTGCAGCCGTAGTCACTTCAGAGATCTATTGCAATATCGCTTTAATAGAACAAAAACAACGATAAAGTGATCATCCCATAATGTCACATGGACGTTTGCCTAGCAACAGCTCCAGCAGCACCCTTCTGCTTGCTGTACTCGGGGACTTGCCAATGAAAGGAGGAACACACCGCTAAATGAACAGATAATTCGTGCTCCTTGAAACCTAATTTAAAAAAACATTTAACCACCTGTCATCGTCTGGAATGTGCATCAGTGTGTGTGCAAATGCATCGTTTCCTGTGTTTCCTATGGTTGAGCTGATGGACTGCTTCTAATACTATGGGTAGTTTCTCTCTACTCCGGCACTTCGAAGACTAAATTATTGGTTTAATCATAAAGATTACTGGATTTTCAATAACTGTAGTTTCCGATCCTGAATGTGTTGCCAGAAGAGTAGAACAGACCTTTTGTTATATTGCAATAATAGAAATATGAGTTGTAGTTGAACATGTTTCATTGTAAAACGTATGCAGTCTTTCAAACTAATTCCCACTGGTGAAGAATATCATGCTGTCATGTTTCTGAAAGCCTGTTTGTGCAGCAGAACATGTCAGATATTACAGATGTAATCAGCAAAGCTGCTGTTCTCCCTCCTCTGAAGCTTCACATTGTTTCTTTGTTGTGGACTCACAATGCTGACATTATTATTAAATGACATAATCTTTTATTTATTTTTATTATGCGGATGTGGAAAAGTGAAGTTAGAAATAAGAAAATAATCAGAGATGGAATTAACCAAAACCCTTAGGGATGTAATGACACACACAAGAGTGATGACAGTCAGTGACAGTGATAAGGTGTCACAGAGGTGACAACGTCGCACAAGGCTCATTTCAACAGCTTTTTACCAGGTCGACTTAACAACTGTCACAGCCACCATGTTGTTCTAATGATCCTCTTCCACTTGTCCTCCTGCTGTATGCATCCTGACACACAGCGTATGGCTGTAAAGATTATGAAGAACAGACAGCATGATGCAAAAGCACACAGGCTTCTCTGTTTCCACACAAGGGGCAGTCCTCTTCCCAGTGCTTATTTAATTTACATTAGTAATATCGGTTAATTATCATAACGTTATTAAACCAGAACCTTCAATCTTTGAATCAGGTCAGCCCAGTAAAGTGCAGAAGCAAGATACCACTGTGATTTGAAGTACAGATCCAATCAGTGTTTGCTCTGTGTCAATATGAGTGTCTGATTGGATTATCTATTATTAATAGCTCTGAACTGAGGCAACCAAGCCTTAATTGAGGAATCTCTAGTTCAAATGCTGGCGCTTATGAAAAATGATTCTTGAGCCTTACATGCGTGTGAACAGTGTCCTCCTGCAGACGCCGTAGAGACGTTCTCCACATCTGAAGCCTAATGTGTGTATTAACACAGGGCTGTGTGTTGTAGTGGGGTTTGTTAACCTGTGTCTTACAGTACGGTGAAGTGAAAAGTCGGGCTGCTGTGATGTTTGGCTGCTAAATCTACTCAGCAAGGAGAAAACATTTGTGTCGGAGAAAACATTTCTCATCTGGACGCAAGAATATGTATTTTTATTTAAGATCAGAAACACATCTTGTTCTCATTAGTAAAATCCAAATGACTGCGTCGCTGGGGCTCAAACCACCAATTAGACCTCCAGAGTGAGGGGAAACATTTCTGTAATGATCAGCATGAGACACAAATCCAGTTTGTGGAGCAGGCAGCAGGCCTGGATCCTCAGCTCACATCCACGCTGTTCACCTGCTACATGAGCCGACATCACGTAGACAGACTCGTCACTTTAGAGAATATTAAATCAGTGTTAAGGTTGATGGGACCTATTCTGTTAAGGACCAACACTGAACGTGATGGCTGATCTTTTGTGCGTTAAGCTGCTTAGAGGAGACACAGGCAGACTCTCATCTGTCCCATGCTGTGGGCGACTCTTCCACTCGAGAATGACTTTCTCATCTGTTTCTGTTCTCTTTAGTGTCTTTTATTCTCTTGTCACCATGGAAACCAATTACTGCTAGAAACGAAGACATCATGAACCTTTTAAAAATGAGCAACTCATAGAAACTAACAATAAGCTGCTGATTAAATTTGACATTTCTAAGACTCTAACAAACCTTTGATGATCTGTTGTTTGTGAAACTTTTAATTAATTTCAGGCCAAATGATTTAAATGATTTAGATTTTCAGAATTCCTGAAAGTTACTGTTCAATCGTAGGAAGTTCCCTGCGCTGCTTTTTGCACTAGTCTAAGGATTCTGCATGTCGTGTTTACATTTATATATATTTCATATTTTTACTGTTCCTTGGTGTAATGGGATTTCGACCTGTGGTGTGACGGGGGCAAAGCTCAGGCAGTGGAGCAGTTGGAGCACTTTAAGTTTCTGATGAAACGTTTGGATGTTATGTTGTCGTTGGGTTGTTGCTTTTTTAACCCCCAGTACATTAGAGCACAGGGTCCAACCTTTTAACTGTGTCACATCACTACATCACTGTAGTCTTAATGCAGGTAACCTCAGCCAATGGAAGAGCCTCATTATCTGTCCTACATGTAGTCTGTTGTCGTTAGACAACATCTGTGTTGTTAAGCAAGTTGACTGACAGGGATTTAGATTCTATTATCATCATACAGTTGTGTTAACCTGACAGGAACTTCTGGAATAGTCCAACAGCACGTTACAGTGATGCCTACCATGACGGGGCATAGTTGATCACAGGATGCCATTATTCTCCTTGTCTGGATGAAGGTCAGGGTTAAAGGACTGGTGAGGTGTCCTCTCCTCATTTGAAAACAATGAGCCCTTGTCCCTTTGAGTGTGATATTATACCTCAGTGAAGTCTTTGATTAGCAGCAGTACCTGGAACACATCTGTGTGGATTCCTCTCTCTTCATCATCCTCCTTTTCCTCTGCTTCTCCATCACAGTTATTTGTGTTTCAGACTTTAGTGTGACCGTGGCCTGCTTGCTCTGCAGAGCCCAGAACTGCTGTGGAGGCAGAAGTGGGGCTGGTTTGGGGGAACTCTCGCTGCGGCCGGCTCTAATCAGCGTCCCTGCTGCCTTGCTGCATCCTTCCCTGTGGATTTATCGGTCTGGAAAAGCTTTGCAACGCCAACATTAGTCACCGGCTGAGATGGGGTCCAGCCCAGAGCCCCAGAAATTCAATTCTAGCAATTGGAGCAAAAGCTTCACAATGTCTCTGCTTGATAGTGTCGAATATGCTGACCTGAGGCCTGCTCCGGGGCTCTCCACTCAGTAAATCTGATATTTATGCCTTGTGCATCTGGCACATCTGAATAAATTGGAAATGGTTAGTGGAATTGCATTTGTTGAACTTGTGACAGATCTCTGGGAAGCAGCTTTCAGACATAAAGAGGCCTCCTCTTCCTGAGCCAACATCCAGCGCTGCTTTTTTATTGTCCTCACACAAAAGCTGGATTCTGACTTCTGCGTCTGCAGTAGTCTAATAGGTTCTTGTATTGGAGGGTGAGATGGGCTACGTTTAGTGTTAATGTTGCTTGTGCACACTTGATGAAGATCGTTACTGTAATGGAAAAATTGTTTCTTATTCTATGCAGTTATTCTATGATTTTATGACTTATGTTCTCCAATTAATATCTTTTGTTTTGTCTAACATCTGTTTTATGTATTTGACATTTCACCTACACTGTTCAATTGTTGTCTCTGCCTGATGGACTCTGGACTCCAGCTTCAAACCCAAGGCCGGTGAGTTGTGTCTCTCTGTCTGAGACTTAGTGCTCCTTCCTCTCTGATAGTCAGACGTCAGCAATGCAGGTGTGAGAATGTAAACATCTCCACACACACTGCGACAGGGATGGGATGGTGCATGCACTCTGATTGGGCCACACAGACAGTTCCACCGTGGTCGGACAGAGGGGATAAAAGGCAGAAGCAACTTGAGGATCGTGGGCTCTTTGCATCACACCTTCGTGGTGTGTGCACTGATCTCCACAGCTGGTTTTTGGTTTGTTGATGTGCACGATCAATATCCATGCTTTTTATTTGCTTTCCCCATTGTTGTTATTTTCTTTATTATTTCAATAAATCGCACAAAAGGACAACTCTCTCATCTGCTTCTTTATGGAAAATTTCCACCACATAAGTCACCAATGGTGACACCAGTGAGGAAAGTGTAGTTTTGTGGCTTCCTATAAAAAGCTCCACGTTATAATCGAGACATTCATCTAAGAAACTAAACACTGCCTCTTTCGTTCCTGAGACTTTGATGCCAGAGCTGCTGTCTTAGGAAACCAGAGGAACAAAGGTTGCAGCACGACTCCAGCCTTAAAGCTCCACACCAGGCTTCCTCTGATGATAGCATCTGGGAGGAGGATCTATAGTATGGTGGAGTATTGTTATGCTCCTCCCTCCAGGTAACGGTGGATAGCTGATGTCTTCTGTTGGAGGTACTGTAGGTTGTATACAGAGGCCAGTGTTTGACTGACTACTGTCACTGTGGGGGCAGAGAGCATTCCTTCAATAGCAAACAGCCTCAGGCAGAGAAGGAGGATCTGATGATCCCCACCAGGGAGTGAAGCTTGGCCTCAGGTGTTGAAGTTTTCTACTTGAGTCATCTGAAGGAACTCCACTCTGAAAGGACCTGCAGAAAATAACAATACAGCGGATGCAGCTCCGCAGCAGGTCCCAACACAGAGTGACAGACCCACACGCTGTAGACAGAACACAGGCCGTTGTAGAACCTAACATGAGCTGGTTCCCACGAGAGAAGCTCGGTAGCTGCAGGCAGACTACCAGGCATCCTTGTTTCTTTGTCCTGGTGTCACCAGGGCATAGTAAGCGTCACTCCAGACGGTGCCTCAGTTGGTCTTCCTGTGGTGGCGGCTGGTTTCTCCCTGCAGATGGAGCGCTGGGGGGGCACAGGGAGCTTACACAGTTAGTTTCATCAGAGGTCTTGTGATGTGGAGGTAATAGCTGTAGCAGATCTCCAGTGAGGACAGTGGACGTCACACAGGGCTGTTGGCTGTTAGCTGAAGGCAGCGGTGCATGGCTGCATTTCACGCCTGTCTGAGCTTCCTGGAGCGATCCATGAACAGCAACGGGCATGAAAAAGTCCTGCAGAAAAGACTGTGATGTGTTATCATTGTCCAATTGGCAAACCTGTGGTGAAATGTTCAGGCAGGAGGCTGGCAGGACTCCTTTACATGATACCAATCAGACCAAATGATGCTCTGGTTTTCACAGGTTGTAGATAAGTTACCAAAGTAAAGGGCTCAGACATTAGAATGTGAACATCTACAAATGACCCGTGCGCATAATTAACACGTCGCTGTGAAGCGCTTCCGGTCACTCTCCTGCTGCATTACCTCTGCCCTTCTCTGTGATGTCACTGTGCTGAGGAAGCTGCCTGACCTGTTCTCTGTCCAGGTGATGGCTCAGCAGACGGCGGCGGGCCGGCGCTGCCTGCGGGCGTTCGTCAGTGGCTTCTTCGTGGCCGTCCCCGTCACCGTCACCGTCCTGGATCGCGTCGCATACGTGGCGCGAGTGGAGGGAGCGTCGATGCAGGTGATGCAGCACGACACTGTCACTGCGGTCACAGCAGCAGAAATGAGATGTCCGTGTCCATACGCAATGCTGGATGCATCAGAATGTGTTCATGTGAGCAGTTTCATATCCACAGCCTGATCTCCTGCAGGATGGGAAGAGGAGGAAACAAAGCGAGTGCCTGTTGGGTCTTGACCGAGTTAGTTTCCTGTTGTGCTGCTCATTATTCCAAACATGTGTTACATAATGCATCAAACAATCTGCTCTCCATTTTTAATGAGCATGAATATTCAAGCTGCATGATGCTCTTTGCTCCATGTTGTATGTTCGTGTTTGCCGGGTCACAAGGCTCAGATCTGATCAAGTAAAGCCTGAGACTCTGATGGTTTGTATGCTGGGATCAGCTGCCTGTATTCTGGTAGATCAGTTCCCCAGTAAGGTCCTGTCTGATGCATACATGACTACAGGAGTTAACATTACCTTCACGTCCACAGACAAACCTGTAAACGCTGTGTGTTCTCTGCTGATATTAAACGCTAAAGGAACAGTGACCCTGGAGTGTCTGGCCCTATCTCACTTCCTCAACATCACAATGTTCCCATAATGCTGCTGGGTGACAGATCCACCGCTGATTACTGCTGCTCACAGGCAGGTCTGTCAGCGCTGTGGAGGCGTAGATGCAGTGGAAGTGATAGCAGGTTGTTTTGTGTGTTGTTGCTGGGTCTTCACAATATTGGGTGAATGATTGAGACACGTGAAACAAACATGATATCTGAGTGGAAAAGACACGCTCATCTAGCTCGTCTGTTGGGTCCGTCGCTCCATTTCCAGGACCACATTATACTGAGTATTTATCAACCATCCTACTAATAACTAAGTTTTAACGAACCCAGCTCTGTCATCAGCACTTCCACTGGGTCCATCAGAGCTGATCAGGTTCACACTTAAACCATCCGTATGATTTCTTTTCTGCGTCATCTGTTTGGAATAAATAAATCATTTTGTTTGATTTGTCAAACTGTCACTTTTCCATTTTCCTATAAAACAATCCTGTGTGTGTGTGTGTGTGTGTGTGTGTGTGTGTGTGTGTGTGTGTGTGTGTGTGTGTGTGTGTGTGTGTGTGTGTGTGTGTGTGTGTGTGTGTGTGTGTGTGTGTGTGTGTGTGTGTGTGTGTGTGTGTGTGTGTGTGTGTGTGTGTGTGTGTGTGTGTGTGTGTGTGTGTTTTGCCACAGCTGCTGCTCCATGTGTGAATCGTATGCGTAAAGGTCACTGTGACATTTTCGTTTCCTCCTGTTCGGTGACGTGTCATCAGCTTCTGACTTGTTGTTTTGACTGTTGTGCCCTGGTTCACATTAACAAAGACTTTGTTATGTAAATGACTTGTGTGAAGGTGTATTATTGTTATTTCACTGTTATTAATGCCTGTGGGCGTTTGGTTGCAGCCATCTCTGAACCCGGAGGGGACGTCTCAGTGCGACATCGTCCTCCTGAACCGCTGGAGTGTGAGGAACTTTCAGGTCCAACGAGGTGACATCGTCTCTGTCGTGTGAGTAACTTAGGAAAACACAGTTTAGTCCAAAATGAAATCAGGACCAATAGCTCAGGTTATGGTTTCATCACCTCATACTGAATCACATGGTCATAAACATTTAGTAGAAGTAATTTCCCCACTGCGGGACTATTAAAGGTTTTCTTATTCTTATTCTTAATTGCAATGAAGCAGGAACACATACTTCATCGCTGAAAAGCAAGTTGTTATAAATATTGGGCATTTTATTGGCCAAAATGGGCAAAAACGTTTACAATTGTTGGTCTGTGCCCAGACAAAACCGGAGAAGCAGCAGTATTGTGTTGCAGCTGAAAATGGTCAAATCACACAGAATGTGTTGTGCTAAGACAAACCTCTCAACCTTCAGTGATTGGATCTACCTTATCCTGCGGGGCGTGTTACTCCTCTGGTTCACAGGCAAACGCTGGGACATTGCTTTACGTTTTTAACAAAAGGTTATATTTTAAGTGTGTTTGAATAAAGACAGCGTTTGATGTGTGGCTGGCGGCTAAAACAAGCTAAAACAGGCTAGCGTAAGGTAGCGCTACTGCCATTAGCAAAGTGTGCTAGCAGCACCTTGACGCTGCTAGTGTCAAAACAAAACACAACAAGCAGCAGCTCATAACTTTACTCAAACTTCACACCAAAAGCTAAACCAACAGAATGTTGAATATATTACTCACTCAGTGCTCATTCGACCGTTTTGCCCTGGCTGTTTTTTTTCCAGTTTCTTCTTGCTATTCTTAGTTAGTGGCACTCCCCTTTAATATGTAGCCGAAACTGATGATCCGTGACACATATACTGTACAGCATGTTCCCCGTCAGTAGTAGAAGCCGCAACGTCATCCAAAAGAAACTGGTAGCAGTGAAATTCAGCACAGGGACTCGGGAACTCGCTGTCTTCTAAATAATCTACAGCAGGAGCTTCAGCCATTGAGTATAACTGCCCCGCCTCCATCTCAACCTGGCCCCGCCTCCATCTCAACCTGGCCCCGCCTCCCTCTTTTTTTTTAAACACCATGTTGCTGGAGCCCAGCTCATTCTCTGAATCGGGAAAAAAAATGTATTTCTTTGTGAACTTGCTATTTTGAAATCATTTGAGTTTACTTAATCAGAATTTTAGAATTAACTCAATTTCAAGCTGCACTGTTTCAAATCCCAAAACAAACCTAGCAGCAGCAGGAGAAAGGCTGCGCCCCAATTTCTTCATATGAGCATTAAATATCAAACAAAGACGTTAAAGACATTAACAGCAGCATTAAAATGTGACGACATGGTTTTTAGTGGTTGCCTAGAGCCAAAAGGAGCCCAGGAGTCTCTGTGGAGTTTACATGTTCTCCTGTGTCTTTGTGGGTTTTCTCCCACAGTCAGTTGACTGGAGCTGCTGCAGATCTTCACATTGGAACAAAACTCTATGCTTGCTTTGTTTATTTATATTTTGTATATTGAAGTTTTATTATTCAAATGCTGGATTTTGTTTTGTTTGAGATTGAAAGGATCAAAATAAAAATTTTGTTAAAAAAATCCTGAAAGAATTTCTAATAAGCAAAACCTCAAATAATTTTTAAAACATTTTTGATCTAATTAGTTAGTTGCAGCCCTACTTTAGTTCATTTGAATGCAGAGCTGGATGTCTGGGATGCACGGGTGTGGACATTTGCATGCAGCCATTTACGAGCTGCTCATTGTGTCATTGTGTCTTAAACGTTGTTTTATAAAGAGCAGTTGTTCTTCTTGTTGCCACTGTCTTTCATTCTCTACCTGTGTTACAGTATAAATGGTAACACTACTACTAATGAAACAGCGGATGTCTGGCACCGGGTGTTAAATCAGAGATGGCTCAAACATCATGGATGCTGCTGCTGCTCATTACACAAACCGGTTTCAGATGTACAGCAGGCCTGAAGCTTCTCAGACAGCGCTGATCTGAGACCAGCACAAGAGACTTCACACATGGAACTGACAGTCTTGGCTCCTGCTCTGAGCCCATGCTGTCAGTGTGGTTGTGTGCAGCCTGTGGAGAATCCAGACAGCCGATTACCCCCTGCTGTGCTATGGACGGGCCGCTGACTTTTAGTGGGAAACAAGATGTTTCTGAGTCTATTCCTGGAAGCAGCAAAGAGAAGGTGCCATAATTTTTCTTAATCTGTGCTGTGACTGAGTTCTAGGAGAGTCCTCATTGTCCTGCAGCAGGTAATCGTCCAGGCGAACAGCGCCACAGCTGGGCAGCAACTAAGCACATGGACACAACTGGAAACGGAGCCGCTGGTTCAGTAGTAGTCACTGTGACATTTAGATTCCACCCGGTGTCCTCGTGGCATTATCAGCCGTGTGAACCTCGTCCTCCTCCCCCCTGCTGCTTTTTTATCTGGGTGCCACCTGTTTACCTGCGAGCCGCTTTGACGGAGGGGCTTTTTTCCTCAAAGCAACTGGAGTCTCCAAACGTGAAACTGATTCTTACCAACATCGCAGGGGATTTTGCTAAGATCCCTCAAAAAGCATCATCTATCATCTGCCAAGAGGATCGCCTCAGATTTAAATTTCAAATGTGATGCAGCTGCTCTGCAGGGGAGGCTGGCTCCTGCTATAATTGGCTCTCATTTTAAAGGAAAATTGTTCAAGGGAATGTGCTCGTCCGTGGAGTAATATCTTATTTACACAACGTCTCTCATTTTCAGTGCATGCTGGCTCAGGAAAATGATTGTGTCCCTGCATTTCTGAGGCGTCGTGCAGAGAGCTGAGTGCTGCCATGGGTGTTTGTCATGCTCTCAGCTCAGACCATTACAAACCTGATTGATTTTATGTTCGACTGTGAACAGAACCATTTGCCTCTGAGCGGCCTTAGAACTGATTCCTGCAAAACATCATTTTCTTGGTGACGGGGAGGAAATGTTTCTCACTGGTTGTAAATGGGCAAACAGCAGATTAATGGAGTCTCTGCTCCTGGCTCGGTTGGCTTGTATTGACGTTGAAGGGTTTGATGACAGCCATCTTGGATCAGCGGAAGAAGGGTGGTGGGCTGTTTTTCAAAGAATATTCAGTAAAAACTCAGAAGACGAGTCTGACTCCTTCAAGGTGTCGAGCTCCTAGTGCTGGCTTTGAGTCCAGAGTCATGGTGACAAACGTCTGCAGCTGCTGTCTCACGTTCTCGGGACAGATAACGAGACAAACTCAGGACCAGGATCAAATTCTCTACCTTTTATGACGTAAGCATCTTTGTTCTGATGCTCAGTAAGAACTAGAATTAGTCTTCAGTTAGCGTCTCCCTGCCAGGGTCCGAGCTGAATAAGGAGGTGCACAGCTTTGTCCCGGAGCCTCCTGCCTCAGTCATCCAACTTGGGTAGTACATACTGTACATTAGTAGGTTCACTGTAGTAAACACATGAAAGTTGTGTCTGAGCCGACTGTTGACTTAATGAATATCAGCTTATCAAATATAGACCTAAAGACATGTTGTTGCTGTAGATGGACATTCAGACTCTGTTACTGTGTGACAGGATGTTGTCCATGTCTCATACTGGCTCGGTTCAGCCCAGGAGAGAAGCTGCAGGCTCTAATCAGTTAGAGCCTTTTGAAGGTTTTCCTGCCTGTATCGTTTTGATCAGCGTCTTGTGTCTGAATCAAGGTTGAGGCCCAATTTGTGTCTCATCATGTCTGCTTTGGTAAACAGACGGATGTTATTTGGTTCTGGGCATCACAGCTTTGATTATGTTTCTACTTTCTGGACTGGTGTCTGAACGTTGACATTTCAGGCTGAGCGTCAGAATTCGGCTTCAGGTTTTTTTCAGGTTTCCCAAAGCTGAAAAAATAGAAATAACAACCTGAAGTGTAAATTTACTTCATTTGGTTCATCAAGCAGACCTTGAAACTCTATCTTTGGATGCTTAAGGGATGCAGCGAGCATTTAATACTGGCTGTAATTGAATTCCCTGGTTATCGTCCTAACTTGAACATAAAAGCTTGACTTTCTCTTCCTCTGTAATCTTATACCTACTGTACCACTGAGATTGTTGAAGCTTATCAGTAAAATCATGTTCCTCTATGTGGATTCAGACTCCAGCAGCTTTATGAGGAGGTTTTTCAGCAGTTATTTTAGTGTCATCTGAGTTCATTAGAAAATCTCTGCTTCTCATTATTTCTCTACCTGGTTGCTGTCACCAATGTCTCACAAGATGAGGAAATAGATGAAAACCTCAGAGCGGTTGTTTGTTTTTTATCAAGTACATTTTTCCGAAATGCAGCAAAAGGGAGGAACTTAAGTACAAACTGTTCAGGTGGGGAAAAAGTAGGAGCCCTGGGGGTTTCCAACATATCTCAACACCAAGAGACAACAAACACATGCAAATGAAAAGAGTTAAAAAAAAAGGGAGCCAACAAATAGTACAAAAATCAAGTGGAGGAAATGAAGCCTGTGTCTGTGGATTTAAGGTTTCTGAGGACAGTGTTTGTAGCCAAGCTGTGATTGATTTAGTTAAAGCAGATGCTTGACTCATTTTAATGTTATTGGAAACCACAACTCTCTGATTTCTTAGGGTGACGATCAGGGCAGAAACAAAACCCTGGCATACTGTAAATGTGAGTCTGTGAGCTCAGTGTGCACAAAAGGAGGTTTTTGGCATCAAAGCTTTGATGAAGCACATACCTAAGTTAAGTTTTTGGTGGAGAACAGCAGAGACTGCATGTGAATTCATGTGGGGGTCGTAAACTAATTTCCATGAAGCTCGTATTAGAGCCTGGCTAATCAAATGGGCCTTCAGAGGGCTCAGCCTTAAACGGCAGCTTACTGGACCCAGAGATCAGCACATCATTGCAGCAGTTACATCTATAGTGTTACCAGTAATGCACTATACTTACTTTCCAATCAACATAGAATTGAGCGCATTAATTCATTTAAATACGGTCTGCATCTGCATGTGTATGCAGGTGTTAATGCTGCAGATTCCGCAGCATTAAGCAGCGGAAGTAAAAAAATAAAAGTGGTCTGACATGAAGGTGGACGTGAAGCGTTGTTTACCACCAAAACGTCACTAAAACAGACGGAAGTGAAGGCGAAGACACTGTGTTCAGCTGCTAATAGATATCTCTACATTACACCATGACTAATGCTGATGCTGATGTACTTTGGTTGCGCGCAGGTTCTATGTGCAACAGGAATTAATATTAAGCCTGTTAAATTATTTACTGACCAAGAAGACACCGATCTGGTACCAGCTTCAAATCTGATACAATGCAGGGATCATCATTAAACCAGGCACCTCGCTACAATGTTGCTGACTGTAGCTGCATTTGTGCGTCACAGATTATTTGTACATGTACAACGATGAAACAAAAATGTTTCCTGTTGACTCATGTTTCATCCTGTGATGGTGCTTTTTTAGCGATGCCCTGATCAACCGTTGTATGGGAACTTGAACTTGAACATACGGATGATTGCGTCCCACACAGCTAGCATGACTCAGCTCAGGGTCCACTAGCCGTCCGGTCTGCAGCTTCCTCTGGATGCCCCCTGTATGTCCGCCTGCGTTGCGATCCAGGAACGGGCACCTCTACCAGATCCTAATAGATCCTCTATTAGGTTCTCCAGATCAGATCATGTACAGTAACAGAGCTGTAGAATAAATGTTTGCACCGTTTTGCTCATGTTTTTATATCATCGCATCTAATTGCAGACGTGTGGCTGTATATTAATCGTTTATCATTTTTCTCTGGTGACTAATGAACAGTTTCCCAGTTTGACCTCTTCTTGTCGCTAATGGACCAATAGCTGTAGAAAAGTACCTACACCAGCCAGCGAGCTACTGTAGATTCCCGCACATTTCTACTTTACGTAGTTTTTGATACTTTGACCTTAGGCGTAGATCCGTGCGTACGCTGGGTTTTTGTGCGTAACTATCTCTCGTACATTAGGCCCGTGTTTCCTATGGCACATTCTGCTGCCTGCTTCTGATCCTCATGGACCTGTTGTAGGAACCAACGTAGTTTCTGACCCAGTTCTTTGGTGCCCTCTTCCCGTCTCCAGAGGCCTTATATGCACTGTCCCACCTCTGAAGGCTCTACCAGTCTTCTTGGTTTAAAGATGTTCATGTACTAACTGTTCATCCTTAGTATTGAGTATCTAGAAGCGGCAGCTTGGTTTTCCTGCCTCGCTCTCCTCTGATCTGATGCCTGATGGGTGGAAGAACCAATCGTCTTAGGGATCACGCAGCTCTGAGCTGGGAATTAAAACCCTGCACGGACCATTGGCTCTGTCTCTGATTAGTGAGTATTGATCTCATTTTCTGTCAGGGTCATTTTACTTCATTTATTGAACAAATAGATTTACAAAACAAGCAAAAATGATAAAACTGAGAGAAGATACTTAAGGTTTTCTAGAGGCCAGAAAAGATTGATTTCTTCTTTCTTTCTTTTTCTAAATTTGAAGATAAAAAAAAATGACTTCAGAGGAAAATCATTTTTTGTGCTTGTTAAATATAGTGTGTGGACCTGCTTAGGGATCAGACGCTGCTCGAAGGACTGTAGGAATCAAGAATAGGACCTTTTGTCTGTTGTGGTTGGACGGATATCGGCACTACTACGGGCTTCCAGGGTCTAGGACAGCTTCCAGAAGTGGACGTGAGTCAGACTGGGCCTGTGGTTCACAGACACCCACTGTTGCCTCATTTAGGATGGAGGTGACTGATCCATTGCCCCGTGTGGACACACACAATGTGCTGGGGGTCAGGATCAAAGATCAAAGATCAGGCTGCATGCTGAAGTCTCCACGGATGAAGTATTTGGTACAAACTGGGTGATTCCTGCTGCTGAGGTGCCGTTGAGCCTCATGCAACTGCTGGCCTGCCATAGCCCTCGCTCGTGCCTGGCCTGCCGTAGCCTTCGCTCGTGCCTGCCATAGCCCTCGCTTGTGCCTGCCGTAGCCTTCGCTCGTGCCTGGCCTGCCGTAGCCTTCGCTCGTGCCTGCCATAGCCCTCGCTTGTGCCTGCCGTAGCCCTCGCTCGTGCCTGACCTGCCGTAGCCCTCGCTTGTGCCTGCCGTAGCCCTCGCTTGTGCCTGCCGTAGCCCTCGCTCGTGCCTGACCTGCCGTAGCCCTCGCTTGTGCCTGCCGTAGCCCTCGCTCGTGCCTGACCTGCCGTAGCCCTCGCTTGTGCCTGCCGTAGCCCTCGCTTGTGCCTGCCATAGCCCTCGCTCGTGCCTGCCGTAGCCTTCGCTTGTGCCTGCCATAGCCCTCGCTTGTGCCTGCTGTAGCCCTCGCTCGTGCCTGACCTGCCATAGCCCTCGCTTGTGCCTGCCGTAGCCCTCGCTCGTGCCTGCCGTAGCCCTCGCTTGTGCCTGCCATAGCCTTCGCTCGTGCCTAGCCTGCTGTGGCCCTTGCATTGTGGCACCGTGTTTAGCCTTGTTGTTTTGCTATGTACATGCCACACCTAGTCTTACGTTTTGCTTTATTAGCTACCCTAGTTTTTTTCCTCATTATTCTGTCTATTGAGTGTTTCACCCTTCTGGTTTACTTTGGTGTCCTTGGCTCTGACTCGGCCTAAGACCTCAATCACAGACACTGTCCGCCATCTTGATGGCGGATCCTGACACCTGCTCCTCAGTGAAGGCTGTGATAAATGGGCCATGCAGTCGGGGCTTTGTGGTTTTGCGAGTCTACGGAAAACACGAGGATGGACGATTAATCCTTCCAGGCTTCGGGCTGTTTTTAGATAGCAGCAGTTTCAGTAATGTTTGTCGTGTTTTTTTTTTGGTCGAGTCCTTGTTGTGTTTTTCACTAAAGTTAAAGACAACATTATGACCCTCAGATTAATTAGACATCTTCTTCATTGAATAAACTAGAGCCAGAGTTGATTCAGAGCTTCATGGAAGAACCAATATCTTCTGCTGAGCCAGACCTCATCCTCCTCACATGAGGAGGAGCTGTGAGCGTTACAGTAGTGTATCTCCTAGTTAAGGCAAAGCCACACCCTGCTCTCATCCATCCACTGCTGAAATGACAATGTCTGAATCACTTTAATTAAGTTATTACAGCGTGGCCCGTGCTTTAGCTTTAGGAATCATCGGAACACTAATGACACATAACACGCAGCAATACTACAACATCAGCTCGTTGCCCTGGCAACGTGTTGAAATCCAAAACTGAGAGGAGGAGGGTGACAGGGAATCAGCTTTGAATGCATGATTGACAGGGACAGGGATGAGATGATTGACACAACTGGTACAGAGCACACAGGCTGGAAGTGGCAGTTTGCACTGAGACTCAGAAGAGAATAAAGCAGCTTAGAGGCGTCGACTGTAAGATTGGACATGACCAGCCCTGATGTGTTTCACATGGATTCCTCCTGTTTACACAGTGTCCCTGCATGCAGATAGAGCAGGTTATCCCCGTCAGAGTCTGCGTTAAACTCTGTGTCTAGGCAGAATATTAATGAGCCCCCAGCTGAAGCCTGAGCATCAGTGTAAAATTCCTCCAACTCTGGATGTTCGTGTTACCACAGCACTGCCCTTGCTGTGCCTTTGTCATTTGTCATGTTTAAAGCAGCAGTGTAGCAGGAGTAGAGGGCTTTGTTGCGGGGGTGGAGGACCAGCCTCAGGCTACAGGTCATATTTCATCATTTAAGCAGTGCATCGCCTTTAAACACCAGCTGTCCGGCTCAGATGAGGGATAACCATGAGAGGCTCCACACCGGCAGCTTTAGGGCCTGTTCATCACATCAGTGGCTCGGCCTCTTTGGCGCATGTTGGACTCAGAGAGGAGGATGGCTTTACTGACAACGAGTATCTGTGTTGTGCGTCTGGTGGAGCTTTAAGACAAATACAAAAGATGAGTGACTGACATCACACCCCAACATTTGATAAAAAAGTTACAGAGCGCCAAGGAGCAAAAAATAAGATATCACCGATATCAGACCTAGAGTGACAACACACGCATTTAGATTTAGTACATATATGACATATACTGTAACCAGTAACATTTATTATCAGCGTTGGAACTGATGCTACCACACAGTGACGTCTACCCCATGTTTCTCTGTTTCTTTGCTTCTTTACTTTGTCATATGTACTGATTATGCCGACACCTCTGGCTTATTTTTGTATCAGCGCAGGGAACATTGTGAAATGTCGGACAAATGTGGGCTCTAAACCAAAATACATTCACTTGATCTTTGGTCCATGTTTCTAGTTTTTTCCTGATTTCGTTTAAATCCTTTAACAGGTTTTAGCACTATCTAGCTCAGGTAGAACAGACACTGCTCAGTAAAGAGTCCTAATGATGAAGCAGTTCCAGATGCAGATTTGAAAGCTCTGAGACAAGAGGCTGTGTCCTCACATGGCACCGTCCACTGATGTGGAATCAGACCTGGTTGATTGGCTGTTTGGAGCCTAAATATCTCTGTTCTACACCAACACCTGCCTCACACTCAGTGGGTTCCTCCTTGTTTCCAATTGTATTGATTCTATGACCTTTGTGCAGGACTGACACGGTTTTGAACCAGACTTGAACATTGGCTCATTTCATTGGACCCGTAGCTTCACTGTAGTCACCTGCAGCAGTATGATGGCTGCTGTTTGGATCAGGGCTGCACTCGCGTGGATTCTGAACTCTGCCGATGAAAACTGCATTGTTTCCATGACATCTGGCTTCTCATCGTTCTCTTGCTGTCTCTGCCTGTGTTTCTCCACTTTCTCGCTGACACACACGTCTGTGATTATCCTTTACACTACCGTTCAAAACTTTTGGGTGACTTAGAAATGTCTTTATTTTTGACAGAAAGGCACTTTACTTGCAATGAACGATTCAGAAATGTATTATTACTTACTAGGTTACTAGGCTTACTAGGTTAAGTAATATTTACTTACTGTAGGTGCCCATTTCCAGCAACTGTCACTGCAGTGTAGTAATGGTACAATGTGCCTGCTCATTGTGTCAGAGGCCCAGATAACCAGATGACCTCAACAAATTAACATCCAGAATGATGTTAATCAAATCAAATCAAATCAAATCAAAATCATATCAAATCACAAAATCACACTCTGGATTCCAGATCATATAATACAGTAAGAAAACAATAGGTACCAAGGAGTTCCTAATCAGTTTCAACATGGCCGAACCACCTGTAGCAGACAGTTGGTGTCGGCCAACTCAGGTCGGCGGTGTTCGCTTTGTCCCACGGCATCGCTTCTCGTCTCCTGGGAGAAACTCAGATGTTGCACCAGCATCACTGAGAACAGAGCAGCTTGCTCTCTATTCCTGAGTGAGCTGTAACAGCTGAGTTGGTGTGTTTGTTTGGTGTTTGTGTGTGTGGGAGGGCACTTGTGCATCTCGGAGGTAATGAACAACCATCCACCATCATCCCAGATGACATCAAGCAGCACCGCCGCCATCATTAGCCGCGGGATGTTTCTGACTCTGACAGTGATAAGAGGTGTGTGCTGTCATCAGGAGGCTGTTGTTTTGACACAATCTAGCGCTCGCTGAGTCTGTTAAGCTTTGTTTTTCACTCAAAGACGCTTCCTCCCCTGATAAAACCTTGTGTGTGTGTTCTTGTCGCGGTGCCGCTGTCAGAACACCTGCTGTTTACCTGCTTCACATCTTTCTGTGAATCCATTAGTGTTGTGAAAATAACATATTGGCAAGTGGAATTAGGACATTTGGCAGCACAAAGGCAGCACCAGCCTCGGTCAGGGCTGGTTACACCTGGTTTATTAGGTGTGGTTTAGCCAGGAACCTGCACAATGCGTTATGGCTCCACCATCAGTGGAGGACGTGTGAGGCCAAAGATGCTGTTGTCTTGGTGACTGTTGGTGAAGCCAGTGTTTTTTAAACCTTGTCATAGAGTTTTAATGGCAGGTGTCGTCTGAGAGCTTTTGGCAGACTGTGGACCAACGTTTGACAGTCCTGATCCATACAGTCACTCTACTTCATCACTTAGAACCGCTCACATTTGACATGGGAGGCACCACTCGCTCCAGTTAATAACTGTATTTTTTGTGAATTCAGTCCATCGCTGTAGTGACCTTGAACAAAGTAGTGGGTGCAGCCAGATTAGACAGTGCTCTGGGCAGAGCTGCTGCTGCTGTAGATTATATCTGTGCTGCCAAAGAAGCTCCAGTTTGCTCCTGATCAAGTGTTTGATCTTAATTATCACGTTCCGACTGAAATGATTTTGTAATTAGATGCTGCTTTCTATTTGAGGGGGAAATTGGAGATGATTATCCAAAATGAATGCTGCATGGTCAAAGGGACAAGCGAGCGTCTCTCATTCCTAGTTCAAGCACAGCTAGCACAGAGCAAATGAATCCAGAATTACCGTAGGTCACTGAATTAATTCTCCAAATGGCAATTGGTATGATTTCTCCTGGGGAGGAAATGACTGGCACGTCAGCCTCCCTACTCACCTGTGGCCGTGCCTGTGAGCCTCCAGTCAGGGAGGCAGAGGTCAGAATGTGATGTTTGGGAGCTTCTGCTGGAGGCAGGTGAAAAGTGCAGTTGCAGAATTTCCAACCATTTTGTAATTCAGTGGATGCAGCTTGAAGACCACCTCAGAGGTGCTCAGAACCCTTCAGCACCTGATGGCGTGGTCCAGTGTCGTGGTTGTCACCTGCTGCCGGAGATACATCACTTCATGGTCCTCTGTGATCACATTAGAGCAGATGCTGAGTATTAGAATACTGAGCACCAATACTGTATGTTTACTTGTCATATTGGGTAGAAGTAAGGGGCACAGGACTCTGTCTGCGTCATCCTGTTTGCTTCCTGTGAAAGTGATGAACACTAATTATCACAGCTCAATACACCGAACTCGGCGAGCGTTTGTTTTGGCAGTTCATTTTAAAACTTCTGTTAATCCTGTTGTGTTCACTACAAAACAAGCATCTTCTCAAAGCAAAGCAGGTTTTTATAATTAGAAAATCTGCTTCTTTAATTAGGGCTGAACATAGACCTGGTTTGAGTGCGCACCTTCTTTTCCGTACTGCAACTGGAACAGACACGGTCAATAATGGTCTCCATCTTCTCCTGATCCAACCTGAGCTTTGACAGGAAAACAAAACTCTCCTCAAAGGCTCAAACTCAGCTGCAACCTGAGTGACAGCCACTTCACCATTAAGACGCCACCTTTAAACAGGGACATTACAGCTGTAAGTCAAGATCCTGCCGTTGTTAGGAGCTGTGCAGAAGCCTAATGGAGCTAATGCACCCACATCTTTTCACCCATAAACTCCACAACTGTCTCACAAATCCAGCCCCAGCCATTACTTTAACAGGGCTCGACCTGTTACTACTATTGGCACTGGACACTTTATGTCCTAGTCGTGTAATTAAATCTTTGGATACTTTGCCCAAATCAATGTGAAGCACCGGCATAAAACACGCTTGGAGCCGAGTGAAGGCCGAGCATTGCTGTGGAGGCGATGGATGGCGTGGACTCAAGCCGTGTGACATCATTGCTCGGCGACACGACCTCTGCCTTTTCAGTGTAGAGCTGCTGTCATTGCGCTGCCACTTGCATGTGGTGTTTGATGAGTAGAGCACTGCTGCCTCCTCCGCTTTGCTGCTGTCGATCCACACTCAGCACTGACCAGCTAATGATGGCAATTAGCCTCTTAAGGAGGCTCTGGGCCGTTATTTGCTGACACGACCTACAACTGATGAGTCAAACGGCTGCCAGAAGTCAGGCACAGCTCAGCTCTGCAGCGAGAACCTTCTTTCTCCACTGTCACTTCATTTACCTGGGGAACGTAAATGGCAAATCCCTGAACTGGTTTAGGAGAATGCAGATGGGCCAGCGCTGCCATTTCCTTCCTAAGGGAAAATGAGTTTTATTGTTTACGTGTGTTCGGGCCGTCCGTGCCACAGTGACAGGTCATTATGTGCCTGCCTTCTACAGCACCGGTGTCAAGACACCACTGTACCGGTCGCAGAGCTCGCCGACAGGCCCGGCTTTACACCCGCCTAAGCCACGGCCACCATCGGCCTCATTAAGCGAGCTACGTGGGTTTTGTATAGTGTCACGTCTGTCACGGTGTGCGGAGCTCGGTGCGTCCTGCCTGTTTACCAGCCTCAGATGTGTCTGACTCATTAGCGTCACTGTCCCTTTCACAGGGAGAGAGGCAGCAGCGCTCCGCTCGCTGTGATAGATGCTCCCTGTGTTGCTATTCATAGAGCTGCAGAACAGTGGCCGTCTCCCGGTCCTGTGAGGTTTGCGCTCAACCGGGACTCATGTTTAAGCATGTTGGCATTCCCAGTTTACTGATTTATGCTGTTCTTATTTCTGCTCCAGCGGGAGCTCATCTGAGCCCGACAGCAGGGCGCCTCTGAATCTGGATGGTGGAAAGTACAGCTGCAGATTGTTGTCAGAGCTTCTCTGCAGGAAGCTGAATGTCTTACTTCATTTTCTGGCTTCTTTCAATAGAATTCTACTCTGTAATTTAGCTGCCCCCACCCGACTGACTCAACAACAGCTTTTTGGGGAAGGTTCTCCTGTCGCTCGTGTTTGACCAAGGCAACCAGTTGGTTACTGCAGTAACTTTTCTTTGGTACGCAGAGCACCATTGGACCTGTACTTCAACATCCAACCGGAAAGCAGAACATGACAGAGTCCTGCTGCTGGAGATGCTCATTAGTATTAGGTGATTATTCACATGGAACCACAGCAGAGCCAACAACCACAATATCTGTTTTATGTATGCAGCTGCTCTGTAGGCATGAGGTTCACTGGAGGCTGGCAGAGCTGGAACTGGTGGAGGCCTCAGTTGTCCTGGTGCAGAAGAAACACCAGCAGCATAGCACAGGATCATTTGTCGAAGCCACTGTAGTGGTGGAGGCAGGATGAGAAATGAGGGGATGTTCCCCTGAGAGATCGCATGTCTGTCAGACGTCTGCCTCAGTCCAAAAACACTCCGTCTGTGTAGGTCAACATAAAACATGATCAGAGGCCACAGTCCACGGGCCTTGGACCAGAATCCAGCAGCTGATTTACTTCAACAAGCTCAAATCAATGTCGAACTCAAGGCGACATCAGTGTCAGAAAGATTTTAATGTAGATGCTCATAACAGTCATTAACTGTGCTCCTTGGTTGGTACGGATGGTTCCAGTGTTTTGTTTTATGACGTGTGGAGATAATCACCACAACCAGCTGCTGAAACCAAACAAATCAATAAGGCAAAACAATAGGCACAAAATAAATAATTTAGGCTGTACCTTAGGCTGACACATTCATTACTAAACAACTGCTGTACTGGGGTTTACCTTTTCAATTAATATTAATACCAATAACAATGTTAAAGTATGTGCACACACTCATACAAGAAGAAGTAAGAAGAAATCCTTTATTGGTCATTATCACAGCATTAACAACAAAATTTGACTACTGCATTTAACCCATCCCTGTGGGGAGCAGTGGGTTGCCATGCAAGGAGCTAGTGCAAAGTGTCTTACTCAGGGACACACTTGGTGCTCTGGTGGGGATTTGAACCTGAGACCTTGACCCCCAAACCAGCGCTCTACAACTGAGACACCAATACATATATATACATATATCATATACATACACATATGCATTGTTATACATAATCTCATAATACCTAATAATAGCCATGACATACAACATCACTACTACCATAACACACATTATTGATCTTGATGGTGATAAGTATCAGTAATACTTACAGTTGGGTTTAGAAAGCCTGTTTATCAGCTCAGGTGTTGAGTGTCCCACTGCAAGGTTAGTAGAGCTGTAGCTTAACATTGTTCACCCAAAGGCTGAGGCAGATGATAGAGCACGAACAATTCCACTAGTGAAAGCCCAGGTGATGAAGGAGCTCAGCCGCTACGCCCAACGAGCAGAGGGAAGAACCCTAGCAGCTAGGGAGCCCACACACCTTCAGTTCCAGGAGGGCAGGTGTTGAGACCCAAGCCGCCCACACAGAGCCCCCCAGGCAGAGCTGCAGCATCAAACGTGAACCCATGCACTCTCAGATACACTCTGTCACCCACACCATTTGCTTATTCTCATTCATGGGGAGGGTGGGTCTCTGGTCTGCTGCGCTTGTGAGAGGGCGTCAGACCGCTAGGGCAGGCAGTGCCCCACCCAAGCAGGGGCAGCGAGACACCCCTCCAGGCACCCCCAGCGGAACACCCCCAGACAAAGGACACCCAAGTCTCCATCTCCAGGACCAGAAGGGAGGCCCACCTCCTTTTAGATTTCCAGTTTATGAGGATGAGGAGAAGGCAGAAAGAAGTGTGTGATGAGTTTCTAGATCAAGCCCACTTAGATCTCCTAAGAGACAAAGTACAGGCGCTGCTGGGATTAGACAGCTTAACCAGGTTGACAGTTGTTCGCATACTCCATAAAATTGTTGCACAGGGGAACAAGACCAGAATGCATGTAGAAATCTATCTGTTGTGTTATCCGTACAATGAGGGCAAATGTTCGCGTTTGTGAGACCCATCTGGAATGTCCTTTGTCCTGTATAGTGTCTTCTATGGAGACGCTGCATCTGTATAGGAGCATTTTTAGTTTTAACATTAAGTATTGACTTTAGTTGGTGTCCTGATAGTTCAGCTTCAGCCTCGGGAGGCAAAGGCCCATGGCTCAATCTCCCACCTCGGCATCAGGTGTGTCCTTGAGCGAGTCACTTCGCGCCAGCTCCCCGAGTGCCACTTATGTGGCAGCTCACTGCTCCCCCAAGGGGGGAGAATAATTTCCCCAATGTGGGATCAATAAAGTTCAATTATAAATATTATATTATAGTTTTCATGTTTCAAATGTGTTATGTCTTTGTTATGAAAAATAGGAAAATGTATTTCGAAGATCCATTAATTTTAAGAAAACCAGGCTGTCAGAGATGCGCTTATGCTATTACTCTGGTAGAAACTATGGTGTTTGATTTTGGTGCTGATAAATGGTAGATCTGCAACTTCAATGTTTCCACAAAATGTTTGTTCAATGTCTGACCATGAGGAGTTTGTTGGACTGGGGTTTATCCATTTGTGGACATGGTTCAGTCTGTTGGCAAAAAAATAGTGGTAGAAGTTAGGTAGTTCCAGGGCACCACAGCGTGTTTTTAAGGTGATTTGTGGCGGCTTGTTTCTCCATAAAAGGTTTAAGATGCAACAGTCCTAAGCGTTGAATCACACCTTGCATTTCTGTGGTGGAAATTTTGGAATAAAGGCAGATGAGAGTTGTCCTTTTGTGCGATTTATTGAAATAATATAAATAAAATAAGAAAATGAAAAATAATGAGGAAAACAAATAAAAAAAGCCAGCTGGGGAGATCAATCGCACAAATGACAGCTCTCTTATCTGCCTTTATTCCAAAATTTCCACCACACTGGCTGAGTTGGAATCATTGAAAACATGTAGTTAAGTTTAGGCAAGACCATCGTTTTTATGGTGGAAATTATTCCCATAAGTGAAATGGGAAAGAACGGCTATCTTTTGAGGCTGGCTTCTATATCTTTTAACAATGGAACAAAACAGTGTTTTTCTTTGAGGTTCAAACTATGTTCTTGTCTGTCATGGGTTAGGATTTTGTTGCCTGTTGTAATGGAGTGTATTTAGTTTAGCCTGTAGGATACAGTGCTGTTTTAATTTTGTTCTTATTTGTCCGGTGCCTCTTTCCTTTGTTTGCATGTTTAGGAATTTTCCTGTAGAGTACAGAGCATATTAGGTGAGAGAGTAGTTTGAGTTTAGTAGTTGAGAGTAGTGAGTTTAGTTTCCTGTGCTACTGTAGCAGTGTTTTGAAGTTCAGTTTAGGTCCTGAGCTTTGAATTTATGTTTAATACGATACCTGTACATCCCATTATTGATCCTGCGGTAGCAGTGAGTTTATGTTGCATGTTTAATAAATAATTTGTTAATTTTGAGTTTGTGTTTAGGTTGTGCGATTGGTGTCATCCCTCTTCCTTTTACCCTGCCACCTGGTCAGCGGCTGCGGCCAAGGAGGAGTAAACCCGCGCACAGAGTGTTTTAGTGTCGCACCGTAGTTGCAGCTGGGTGTCTTGTGCTCGTGGGCCGTGGCAGCCCGTGTTCCCCGCTCCGTAGTGAGCATAGTCGTTAAGCTCTGTGAGAGCAGCACTTCCCCACTCAGAGCGGGCGTGCGTTCGCCCTGCCGATCAGGAACCTGCGGGGGTAGTTGTGACAGAACTGGAAAGAAGAAGGTGTACTGTATTTCCTGGAGGTGGGGTGAAAAGAACGCCATGTATGAACAGGCAGTGATAATATAACAGTGATAATAAACCTTCAACTCAAATATCTAAGAGGGCGAGTTTAGAAATTGTCTTTAAAATTATAACACTTTGCTCTAGTTACCTTTGCATCTATTATTTTTTTAACAAACCTTTTATATTAAACCATTGTTGTTACATACCACCTGCTAGTACAGCCACGGAGTTGCTTCCCGGTCCCGGTAGAGCTCTCCATTGACGTACAGTTTGTCGACGCTGATAACAGCCCTGCAGCCTTCTGCCATGAACTTTTAACGGATGGGGAACAGTCGGCAGTGGCGGTCGAGGATCTCCTTGGGGAACTGATCGTTGACGCTGTAGTTGGTTCCCTTCAGCTGTCTGCCCCGGCTCTTAACCAGTTCCTTCTGCTTAAAGTCATGAAACTTGGCAACGATGGGTTAAGGGGCGCTGGCCATCCGGTCGTCTTCCTCCGAGTCGGTGAAACGCCATGTTGTCCACTACGTCCGCTGGAAGCTTCATCTGTTGTTTGAGAAAGTTTTTAACGGTGGTTTCCGCGTTTTCCTCTGCCTGCTCTGGAATCCCAGAGAACACCAGGTTGTCCCTCATGCTGCGGGCCTGCAGATCGATGATGCTTTCTTCAATTCTTTTATTTTTGGCCGCTAGTTGAGCCACGTCCTCCGTCAGGGATTGCACAGTTTCCTTCAAGACCCTGTTCTCGGTGGCAAGAGAAACCACCTGCTGCTGGCTGAATTCCAGGGAGTCACAGAGGGCCTGGAAATCTTTGTGGAGAACTTCTACTAGCGCAAGACGCGCGTCAAACTTTTCAAGTTTCTTCTCTATCGATGTCCACAATGTTTTTATCCGCCGAGTCAGCTCCGGGTGACCCAGATGAGTCAGACGGATGGGATCTTTTGTTTGGAGCTGTCTGTTTTTTTTTTTTGCACTGATCTCGCAGAGTCTCGTGCTCTCTCACAGCATCTCACGCTCTTAATGGCTTTAATTTTAACAGTGCGACCGCCACAATGTGCCCGAGCAGCCACACAAAATAAAAAGTGAAACAGTGTCTGAGCCAGACTGAGTTAAATGGAGGCTTAATGTGTTGTGAAAATAGCCTAGACAGAGAAACCTAGCGCCCAGAGACGAGAAGGTCTGAGTTTCCTCCTCTGGAACCTCCTGGCCTTGTCGTCTGTATCTCAGCCTTTGGAGGAGGATCACGTCTGGACAACGGGACATCTGGCTCATACACTTGTTTGCTCCCTGGCCCCCGGATGTCGACTTTCCTGGTGGTTGGCTCTGCTTTGGAGGAAGCAGAGTGACATCCACTGACAGCCGCCTGTACCCCTCTGCCACACAGCCCATCCATTGTTGAGACTGTTAACGCCCTCCTAGAGAGAGTTTTGATTATGTTGAGTGCCCAGTCTGCTAGAAACTAGAGCTCAGTCAGGTCCATATGTCACTGTTTTAAATTGCAGCTCTACATTTTTGTCAGTGTGTCCTGTCAAAGTTTTAATTAAACAAAACAAAGACCCGGAGATGGGAGTGTCTGTGTCTCAGTCTCTTATAGAGAAAGATGGGCTATAGGTTTGTGAACAAACCAGCAGAGAGGAGGAGAAAGAACAGGAAGAAGAGCAGTAGGGGGAGAAACAGGAATAGGATGAGGAACAGGAAGAAAAGGAGAAAGAGGAGGAGGAACAGGAAGAAGAGCAGGATGAGAAGCAGGAAGAGGAAAAAAAGGAGGATGAGAAGCAGAAGAGGAAGAAGTACAAAAAGAGGATGAGGAGAAACAGGAAGAGGAAGAAGAGGAAAAAGAGGAGAAGGAGAAACAGGACTAAGTGGAAAAAGAAGAGGAGGAGGAGGGAGAAGAGAAAAAAGTAGGAGGAGAAACAGGAAAGGGAGGAAGAGGAAAAAGGAGGTAGCATCAGATGCAGATGTTGAGTGCAGTTGTTCCGCACAGTCTGCTGGATGCTGTTTGTCCGGTTGGTAAAAACTGCACCGGCTGTTGGAGCCTGTTGTGGATTTGAACAACAGCGTTGTAACAAGCTTAAATTAAATGTTGCCAAACTCCAGGAGGTTTCACATTTGCAGCATCATCTACTGTACTTGTGTATACTTTACTTAAATATCAGTCACATGGCTTTAATTTCACATGAACTGAATCAGTCTTGAAATAGTGAAATAGTGAAGGACCGTTAATGTTCTTCAGTTCACAGTTATCAGAAAAGAAGAACTCTACAGTTTGTAAATGTTGAATCACAAGGAACCGATCATGCAAATTCAGACCTGTTACCAGAACAGTTGCTATGGCAACAGGCCACTGCGCCGGCTTTTGCAGACCAAGGGGCGGGTCAGTTTTGTCTTGTTAAATGTCCAGACTCGGTCCAGTCCAGACCTTACTCATGCTGATAAAGGATGGGGCCAAGTGAAGGATGAAGGGAGCAGCCAGAGGCTCTACCCCCAACCCCCCACTCACTCACTCACTCACTCACTCACTCACTCACTCACTCACTCACTCACTCACTCACTCACTCACTCACACACTCACACACTCACACACTAACGCACACACACACACACACACACACACACACACACACACACACACACACACACACACACACACAGCTCCACTCACGCCAACTCACAGGTCCATATATCTGAGCTTTTATGCTGTGGCCTTGTGCCGCTGTGTGGGAGGAGCCGTTTGTGGAATCACAAATGCTGATGAGAAAAAAGCATCTTTTATCATAGTGGCTCAGCTCTGGTTTGGTCGACATCAGTGCTTGATGATGATTGGATGAGAGACTGACCCACGGAGCCACCACTTTAATGTTAGTGACTCCTGATCCTCCTCTTCCAGCCTTCACTTAGCCATTAACCAGATCAGCTTCCTGTTGGCTTTTAAACGGACTGAGACCTGCGCTCAGACAAGACGCCTGCTTTATGGAGAAGCCCAACGGCGCCGGTATTGATCCGTCCCAGCTTCGACCCGAAGCTGAGGTCATGTAGTAGTGTTGTCAGGCCGATGCAGCTGCCTTTGACCCTTCGTTAGGACTTTGTTTCTTTGCTTTAAGCAGGCTAATGTTATAAGGAGACTAACTGAAGGGGTTGAAATGAAAGGAGTCTTCACTGTTTTAACTCCAGTGTATTTACTGACATGGCTTCTGTTTATGTACATGGATTCAGTTTGTTGTTTGAGGCGCGTTTGATCGGCTTACTTTTCCTCTCTGCCAGGTTCCTTTTTAGTTGACTTTAATGACAGCTTTAATGTGTTTGAAGCAGCCACCACCTCTCATGGGTTCAGGTGTTAGGAGCTTTCACAGCTGAAGGCTGCGCCTTGTTTTCATGGGTGAGCTTCATTAAACGTTCATGTGGAATTAGGCCTCCTACTCTAATTAGCAGGCTAATGAGAGTGAGCGCAGTATTAATGCACATCCATGTTGTGCATGCACCGTGTTTGATTTCTGAAACATAACAATTTAAGTCATTACTCGCTGCAGCCTCGGCCGATAGAGCAGAAGCAGCGTTCGGATGTGAGAGGCTCCTCCCTAGGAGCTCTGGCAGGAGGGCAGGTGATCCGGACAGCACAGGCAAAGCAAGGAAACAAATGAAGCCTGAGAAATGTCAGCGGACAGAACTGCTGCTCAAAGTACGCGCCCTTCTCTCACCAGCGCTGGGCTCGAACCCCCACTGTGCTGCCACTTCAGCTGCTTAAAGAGCAAACCAGCGTGTCGTGATGCTGAGGGGCTCCGTCCAATCACAATTATTTAAATTAAATCAAACAGACAGAAGGACACAAACTTTAGCCGGCCCCTCCACTGGGTCGGAAGGTGTGGATCACAGTTGTTATTCTGCTTCATCCCTGAGCGTCTGAGTCCTGGTCTGGACCCAGCTTTCTAGTCTGGGACCACAGGCTGGTGCAACATGCTGAGTGTCAGCCAGTCAGGCAGCGTAGTACATGTAACCTGGTCCACTTCATTCATCCTTTCACATGAGGTTATATGTGTCCTTTGGATCCACAGTAGAAGCTAATAAGGCTGAAGTAGTAGAGCTCATCTTGATGTCATCAATCGAATCAACTGCTGGTACAGTACTGCTGCTCTACTGTCACTGCACATGAGGAGAAGATAAAAGCAGCAGCACTTCTTGATGACCCATTTGAGCTGATATTACCCATAAATCTCTGTTTTGTGTGGCTGTTTGTCACAACCCTGCTGACTCTGAATCTGCCTGGTGACGTCCCAGCTGTGGAGGAGGAGACAGGATGGCGGTGGCACTGCATTACTTGCTAATCATGTCCCATTACATAATTATCCCTTGATTTATTGCCAGGATCTCTTCCTCATTAAAAGCCACGAATTAGAGCTGATAAAACATGCCATTAGCCATGTTGGGATATTAACACCCGAGGGAGGTGGGAACGACTCCTCTCGGAGAGGGCGCCTGGGGTGAACAGGAAGGAGAACCGACTGACTCACATTAAACTCCTGTACCTGGAAGAAAGACAAGATCACATTTATATGACAATCCTGTGGCGCTGGTCCGAATGTTTCACCTGTAGTGTTTGTCATAGAATCAGCAGGTCACTTGCTTTCACACATGCATCAGCCTGTAAAGCTGTCCTGACAGTAATTACTGATGGTTTCCATGACGACGCATATTTCCACGTGAGCCTCTGTGATCCCATCTCTATGATTCTCTGTTTCTGTTTATTAGACTAACCCTTGAATGTCACACTGGACTCAAAATAACAGACACAAGCAGTTCTTCACGTAAAACTGTCACTGATTCAGATTTAACATTCATCAACGTGAATCCCAGCATGTTCTAAATGAGAAACTTAATTTTTGTTTTTTTTTGGATTTGTTCATTATCATTATTTGTACATTAGACCTCTTAGAGCTCTTGTCTTGACAGAGCACCTTAGCTGCTGATGTTACTGCGCTAAATGTTGACTTTGGAGAACACCCGGCTTTTATCTCTAAACCTTGATCTTATCTGCTTCCTGCAGTGCGGCCAGTGACTGTAAATGTGATCTGCAGGAGAAGCTTTGTCTTTCTTCTATGCTTAGGAGGTCTGGCATCGGGTCGTGTGAATCCTCATGTGTGACTGTTTGAGTGAAGCTCAGAGCAGCTTGTTCCCATGGGTCGATCAGTGTTTGACTGACACTTGTTCACAAGTTAACGTGGCATCACAAACATGAGGCTTAGATGTTAGGATGAAAGACAAAAAGTGTGGACGCTTCCACCATTCAGGGGAGGATTTCAATAAAGTGGTGTACTGTATGTGCTGCAGCTGCATCACGTGGCTGGTAATTATTCAGCTTCTTCTAAAAATAATCCAATTATCAGCTGCCTGTTGGTTGAGCTGTTTGTGTAAACACCTGTCCTGACGTCTGATGTTTAAGGGAACACATCTCTGTAAAGCTCGCCAAGAATAATGTTGAGGAAACGGCTTTGGTACAGATCGATGCTTTCACTTGGGTCCCGCCTCCCGCAGTGTTGGGTCCCGCCTCACGCAGTGCAGGACCCCCTTCCTGCAGCGTTGGGCCCCGCCTCCTGCAGTGTTAGGTCCCACCTCCCACAGTGTTGGGTCCCGCCTCCTGCAGTGTTAGGTCCCACCTCCCACAGTGTTGGGTCCCGCCTCACGCAGTGTTAGGTCCCGCCTCACAGATTGCAGGACCCCCTTCTTGCAGCGTTGGGCCCCGCCTCCCGCAGTGTTGGGCCCCGCCTCCCGCAGTGTTGGGCCCCGCCTCACAGATTGCAGGACCCCCTTCTTGCAGCGTTGGGCCCCGCCTCCCGCAGTGTTGGGTCCCGCCTCCCGCAGTGTTGGGTCCCGCCTCCCGCAGTGTTGGGTCCCGCCTCCCACAGTGTTGGGTCCCGCCTCCCACAGTGTTGGGTACCGCCTTACACAGTGTAGGACCCCCTTCTTGCAGTGTTGGGTACCGCCTCCCACAGTGTTGGGTCCCGCCTCACAGAGTGCAGGACCCCCTTCCTGCAGCGTTGGGCCCCGCCGCCTGCAGTGTCAGGTCCCACCTCCCACAGTGTTGGGTCCTGCCTCCCACAGTGTTGGGTCCCGCCTCACAGAGTGCAGGACCCCCCTCTTGCAGTGTTGGATCCTGCCTCCCACAGTGTTAGAAGAAGAAGAAACCCAGAGGTTCAGAAACTGCCAGGGCCTCTTCCTCCTCATTCTCATCCTCTTCTCTTTCCTCCCAGCTGCACCAACCTCTTCATGCTTCTCAACTCTTTTCTTTTCCATCTGATTGCTTTAAAGACTGATTTATTTCACTTCAGACTCATTTATTCAGGATATACAATTTATTTCAATTGATCTAAATTTAATTATCTGGTTAACGTGTTAAATGTTTGTATAATTATTTCTTCCCATTGGCTGATTATTGTTGCATGAATTCAGCGGCAACTCGTGTGTCCCACCTCCTGCAGTGTGAGGTCCCGCCTCCTGCAGTGTTGAGTCCCGCCTCCTGCAGTGTGAGGTCCCGCCTCCTGCAGTGTTGAGTCTCGCCTCCTGCAGTGTGAGGTCCCGCCCTTGAATTTATGGCATTGTTAAAGTGTCAGGTTGTCGGACAGTTTAGCGAGGCTGTTTTCTCTGTTATAACAAAGCTCATTAGGACTTGCTCTCATTTTTTTTTTTTTTGAGTTTTAGGCTTTAGCTGCTTAAATGATGGCCACCATTTGTCTTCTGTTGTCATGGTAATGGCTTCCTCCCAACCTACATCACATGTACATGTACTGTAATTGTTAGCTATCAGTCTGAGCAGTAACGGCCTTGTCACACTGGCTGTTATTAGTGTTTGTAAGTGTTACAAATGTTAGTGATGCTTGGTCACTGACGGGCGCTGAGTTGGCTCATAGTTGTTTCATGCAGCATCATCGATGTGATGGGTCCCTGGGCAGAGCTCCCTCCCCATTCACCTGCAGTGTGACCCACCGATGACACTGTAGAATCTTCTCAGGCTGAAGGGTAGAACAACACGCCACACTTCTCTGTAGGCAAAGTATCGTCAAGCTGTCGGTACAACACTTAATCTAGTGCAGAGGTTACTGACCCATTTGGCTTCTGGCTTCTGAAAATGAGGAGATCTCTTGCTGTGACCCCTCAAGACAAATGGAAATTGATTCTTGATTGATTCCTACGCTGATTAATGATAATTTAATTAATTTTGACTTGAGGCTTTGTCGAGGCGAAGAGAAGAGGAGGTATTCAGTACCTCGCTATGTGTTTAAGCATGCAGAGTGACGCCCTCATGATTCTCATGAGACCCGACCAGCTGTCATGAACTGATCCAGACTGAGGACAAATCATAACCAGAACACACTTATTGTACTCAGTGTTTCACACCAAAGACTGGGCTGCAGAAATGTCCAGCAAGCCCTGGAAGCTGCTTTAGAACCTAAAATAAAAATGTTTTCTCCCATTTAACTGTAGAATCAGTAACTGAACCAAACCAGCTGAATCATCATCAACTGAACCATCTAATCAGCTGATTCATGACACACATGACATGACAGAAGAAAACATCTGTTAGAAAATGAGACCATTTCTGTGTTAAAGATGTTTTGATTTAAAATGTTTAAAAACAGCAGAGAAAGCACAGCTGGTATAAATTCACCTGAAGCTGGATGGTCTGAGCCGATGCATCCTCTGGAAGAGCATCAGTAGGTTCAGGTGTACTGTAGGTGTCAGACCGACTGCTGATGGGATTCCCACAGCCCCTGGTTGGCTGCAAGGCATCATGGGACGACCTGTGTGAGCAGGACCATCAGCAGGAGCGTGTTGTTTAACTGTTGTTGTTGTGGTGTGTGGGCTTTCTAGTTGCCAGCTGTTGCCACGACAAGGACCGTGTCCAAGGCTTTTCGTGTTGTTGACGTGTGAGTTTGGTTGTGCTACCAGGCAGGTCGTAACATTCTCTGGACCTGAATGAGGCTCAGCTTTAATGCTCTCCATCCTTTATCGTTGCTGCTGGTGGAAAAAACCAAATAACATTAATGACATAACAATGATGCAAACATCTCAGAGTCAAGCAGATTTGACCAGAATGATGGTAGGACCTGGTTGTATTCATTCCAGCATTCCATGCATGCCTGCAGACGGACACTGACCTGAACATGGTGTCAGTGAGCCAAGTCCAGGTGTTGGTGAGGAAACGGTTACAGACTGATCTGCTGACGTCTGTGGACCAGATGTTAGACAGTATCGACCCAGGAATAAAGCAGACATTTACTGTACATTTAGGATCATTCGATCTGGTGCCATTATCCCCAAACGTGTGGGTCTGTGAATGTGAAATGTCAATCAGCTCATCCAATATTTAACAATCCTTAAATAAAAGCTGTTAATATTTGTCGTTAAGTTTCAACCCCACCAGGCTGCTGTACAGACCTAGCGATGGTCGTCATGGTAACGACAATGAATACCTGATTAAGAGTCCTATGTACGTGCTCTTCATGCTCTTCTAGACCTTGAAGCTTCACAGTTCAAAGGCAGCTTTTGATTATTCTGTTGAGGTGAAATGTGTCAACGTTGTTGGAGTCAGATTCTTCGTGTCCGCTCGCTGTCGCTTCTCCTGCTGCTCACGAATCGATGCCGTGTCTTCACTTCTCTGAACACTGATGGATTTCTGCTTCACTTCTTACTTGTTTTTTCCTTCATGCAGGAGTGTTTGTTCTGGAATGTTCTGCTTCAGATCAGAATTTGTGGAGTTTTCAAACTTTTTACACTCTTCATCACCGTCCTCCCAAAAACAGACTCTTTAATTTCCTGCCAGTTTTTCCAAAAAAACTCTTTTTGGCAAAGTCTAAGAGAAGAAGTGAGGCAGTAGGACGAGGCCTCTGTAGGCCTGTGTGTGCAGCTGCAGGCCGGCCAGTAATGAAACCCAGAGAGAAATCATGAGCGAAGAAGAAGAAACCCAGAGGTTCAGAAACTGCCAGGGCCTCTTCCTCCTCTTCTCTTTCCTCGCAGGACTGATTCATGTCACTTCATACTCATTTATACAGGATATACAATTTATTTCATTTAATTTAAATTTAATTATCTGGTTGGTGTTAAATGTTTGTATTAATATTTCTTCCCATTGGCTGATTATTGTTGCATGAATTCAGCAGCAGCTCGTGTGGTGTTGGTGCAATAGGAGTCGTGTGCCCTGCTTCACCATCGGCCTCTGATTTTCCTGTCCTTGTTTTAGAGTCCGATTAACCCAGCTGCCAGCTCTCACACTGAACCATCACCACTTCAGCCGCTGCCAAAAAATATGCTAATATCGAAAACTCCATGTTCAAATCCTGGATAATTCCATTAAAATGGCTAACAAGCTGTTTGAGTGTTCTTCAGAGTCCAGAGCCTCCAAAGGAGATTAGGCTGTGATGTGGGCTCTGCAGTGACAAATCCTGACACTTTCATCCCTCACAAGGTCAGAATCAACACCCAGCTCTTTGATCAGGACATCAGTTGCCGTCAGCTCTGCTGAAGTATTCCCACTAAAGACTGTGTGAGACATCCAGGATGCAGTAGCAGAAGGAAGGCGTGGTTCCTCTTGTAGCTCGGTTATTAGATCACGGTTCCAGGTTCGAGCCCCGCTTCTGGCTGCAGGTGTGTTCTTGAGTAAAACCCTCAACATAGCATCTCACTGCTCCCTCAGTGGATGGGGTAAAGGCAGAGGATGGATTTTATTGTGACATTGTAACAATCGTAACATACTGTATGACAGATAAAGGGTTTCTTCTTCTAACGCAGCTGGTCCATTTCAGCTGTCCTGGGTGCCTGTGGCTGTATGTTTCTGCAGCTTAAACAAACGCTTCAGTCCTGTGATATTGATCAGGTTACAGGAACCAAACTCGTGGCCTTTCTCTGACCTCAGTCTCCGTCTGCCATGACCTCAGCATGTGTGAACAGACTCTGGGCAGTGAGTGCTGGTGGGATGACGTGTCCAATGACCAGGTCAGTGGTGATGCTTGTTGTGGTGACTTCCTCTAGTCGTTCTCGTCCCATGCAGTAAGTGCATTGCATGTCATCCCCGGCTGAGCTGCTGGCGTCCACCTTGTCTGGAGCTGACGGTGGGATCGTCACTGGTGTAACAGTTACTGCAGCTCTGCTATCAGACCACACCGGCTGCTTGTGTTTCCCCCCGGGAGCAGATTCTGCTTCCATGATTGCTTTGAACAAGCTGCAGATCTGCTAATGAAGCTCCCATTCGGAGCGAGCAGGCATTTCTCTATTGTCTTGTGAGCGACCCAGCGTCGGGCTAACTGCCGGCTCCCCTCTGTGCTCCGGGGTTGACGGTTAGAGCCTATTTGCCATTTATAAATTCACAGCTCTGCCGTGTAGGCGCGAAGCGGCCTGGCTGTAAAGAGCCTCTCTGAATAAATAAGCTGTCGCTCCCGGGAGGAGGAGAGACCAGCGCAGCCCTGCTCCGACAGATGGAACCAGTTTTTTAACTTGTGACGGGTCATGAACAGAAATGTGCCTGGTGTGTTTATGCTCAGGGGTAAATCCAAGTTCTCGTGGTCTGTCTTGACTTTTGAAGGCTTTATGTGCTTCTTGGTGAATCCCCTCAATCATTTCCTACATTTCCCAAAATGCCTTTCATCCGACCCAGGTCTTTGAAGTCTTTCCTTTTAGCTCCTATTTTATGTGCAGCGACAACAAACCATAACCGTCGCTAAGTGATTTCCCAGTTGGCATAAAGTGAAACACTCTGTTATTGAAAGATCTGCCTGACTTAGTTGCATTGCATTCTGGTCCTTCCTGCTCATGTGGGTGTGAGTTGCTCTGTTTTCCCGCTGATGGACTTTTGCCAGTTGTGCTGAACATTGGAACTGAGCGGCTTTTCCAACAGGCTTTGACAGTGCTACAGTTAATAACTACCTGACAACTGCATATTATCAACTGAATCAAACACAGATTCACACACTTCAGTTCAAAATATTTAAAATCCTCTCATAAGTGGAATAGAGTTAGTTAAACTGATTGTTGACCAGGTAGATGTAGCCGGATGTTCCATTGGTTGTCAGGATGGTGCTGCGGCCTTAGTCATTCTGCTGTTCAGCTTTGTGCTTCCGCTGTTTGTGTTGAATAAGAGGAAGTGCAGAATGTTTGTGTGTACATCAAACAGACACATCCATACATGAAGGAAGCAGTGGCTACCTGCTCCATGTAGCAGGTAGTCACTGCTTCATGGAGTCACAAAGAGGAAATGAATCCTCCAACAGTTCAGAGGGTTCTCCTCTATGTCGTGAGTCAAGCCTGTTTGATGGAAACATCAGAGCTGTCTTAGCGGCAGCAGCTGACAGAGACAGATGGACTGACTGGTTCCTTTATTTATACCTGTGTACAGTAGAGACATGACCTTCTCCAGCATCACAAGTTTCCTAAGTCTGGGAGAAAGGTGTCCTGTGTAACCTACTAAACATGTCAGGAGAGTTTAACCCTATAGCATCAAACGTATCATATATGATACAAGAAACTTTGCCCTTTACAACATCTGTGTGAGATTTCTTTTCTTGAAAACCCTATTGTATACAATCAGACACTTGCAATACATAGATACACCAGCAGGGGACCGTAATTAATTAATCAGGGGGCTTTTCAGTGACATCGTCAGACTGAGAGATTTCAAGAAAGAGAAACATTGACTTTGACGGTTTAAAAAGGTTAATGTAGGAAAAATGTTCAAATTGATTGATGACGTAAAATAATTTAATATTTCATAATGTTTTATTAAGCCACTTAAAAAATGTGCGTATTAAATTTGATGCTGCAGATATATAAGGTAATACAACTCTAAATCAGTCAATTATCATTTTAATGCATTTCATGCATTATACATAAACTTCAGCTATATATTTTTAAAGTTAGCTAATTTAAATTTTTAATTGCATAAATTGCACGTGCAGCTTGTATGATGTCGATGCCATAATTACCATGGTACTTTTTCTAGCAACTTTTTGGTAGCTGGTTTTTAAGAAATTAGTGTTGTGTGTGTGTGTGTGTGTGTGTGTGTGTGTGTGTGTGTGTGTGTGTGTGTGTGTGTGTGTGTGTGTGTGTGTGTGTGTGTGTGTGTGTGTGTGTGTGTGTGTGTGTGTGTGTGTGTGTGTGTGTGTGTGTGTGTGTGTGTGTGTGTGTGTGTGTTTAGATGGCAAGCCATTACAGTGCCAAAGAGCCAAATGGAAGCCAAATCAAAGCCTGTCACGTTTCCTCAGCTCTGCGGTGGCACTGGTGCGATGCTGGCTGAGGTCCGTGTCTGTTACATACGCACTTTGACTGTCTGTCTTCTAGAGCAGCTACGACTGACATTCTGTAGGTTTTAACCACCAGAGTCATTTTTGCAGAGCTTTGTCTGCAGACGTAGCTTCTTCTTTCATGTCACGCTGGCTTCTTGTCGGGTGCCGTAGGTTCTGTTACATGTCCTGGCGAATGCATGTTACTATGTGCACTCAGCAGTACGAGCAGTAAATAATGCTGTGCTCTGTTTAAATGCTCAGTTAATGGGGTCATATATTCCCACGTTGCTGCATATTGGGCAGCCAGATGCCCCAGAAAATGGATTCCAGTTTAACATTTGAGTGTTAATTATAAATGGGTCGACTTAATAAAGCTGGCGGAGTGAGCTTTGATTAATATACTTTTTCCAGAAACATGTTTTACTTTAAGCTGTTTTTTAAGCGAAAAACAAATAACTTTGCAAAGTGTTTACAAAATTAGCTGGATGATTGATTGTTTGTTTCATGAAACTAGAAGGTTTGTAGAGGATATGGATGTAATGAAGTTCTGAGCTGACATGTGAAGGCTGCTCCAGGTTCCTCTGAATCAGATAAAAGTGCAGCTGACAGCCAGTGTGGGGTTCCGTTCGTGCTCAGTGCTCACCTGCAGCCAGAGGCCGCTCAGTCGACCAGCTGTTGCTGCGCAGGTGCCAGGGAGCAGTCGATCCGCCACACTTAATTGTTATGCTTATCTGATGTTCCTGAACCTGCGCCTCGAGGGCACTTCATGCCCTTGGAGGTAATGGCAGAGATCAAAATCAAGGCTTGTGTCTCTCTGCTGCTCCGACGCACCCACGTGCACGAGTAAAAGGGTAAGAGCTCCGTGTTGACCAGGAAATGTCAGTCACCCTGCAGCTCAACCAGATAAGGCTCAGACACAGCGGAGGTCAGTGGTGGAGACTGCTGGAGTCGCTCAGCTTCATTATTCTCACAATGAGAGCATTAATAACATCGATTTCATGTCTGTGCCACCTGTCAGTCATTCTCGCCGCAGTAATTGATTGCTCCTTTCTTAATTTGCTCAAGCAGCCGACTGCACGCAGGCAGAGGTGGTGGACAAGATCAGAATATTAATCACAGGTGGAAACTGACAGTGCATTTACTGGGAAGACTCGCAACATGACAGGTCGTCTCTGCATATTCAATCAATGAGTAACTGAGAATGAAACATCCCATTTACTGACACGCTGCATCTCCAGTTACGTTTAGGTTTTGATTATTGTTTCAATTGAGTCCAGGTGATTTAAACTAGGCACTAAATGAACAGTTTAAAATCCCAATGAGCCACACCAGGAGGCAGAGGACAGGAGAAACTCCCTCTGACAGGGAAATGCTCCAGCACAGGAGTGTCCAACCCTGGTCCTCCAGGCTGTAGCAGAACCAGGCTGTAGCAGAAACAGGCTCAGGGCAGGCGGCCATCTGCCTCAACGGACGGCTGGACCAGCACCTGGAGAAATACCAAATCCAAAACCTGGGTCGGTTCTGATGGAGGGGAGTTCAGTAGCTAAAGGCTAGGAAAAGTTAGAATTTCAAGATTTTAATCATTAGGTTAAATATATGAATCTTGAACATATGTGTTGTAATGATGTAATTCATGATCTAAGTGCATTAGTTGCATCATGGTCTGGACCCAGATTCCAAGTCTCTGGTTCTGACCAAGATGAAACGAAGCCGACTTGTCTTCCATCATCACTACATCTTGACCATGTTTCCACCACAATAAGCAAGTGGCTGTAGGTTTGTTTTTTGTTTTTACCGCCCTGACTCATGGCTTAAAGGTGGTGCAGCTGGAAAAGCTCGGTAATGAGAGCAGACTAAAATATTTATAGCGTGTTCATAAATAATTCCACAAATCACAGGAGGTTTAAAATCATACTTCTTCTACTTAGTGGCTTTAATTCTAGCACGACAGTGGGATCAGTGGGATTTATATCACAAAGGTCTGTTCATGAGGTCACGTGAATGACACCAAATGTTTCCCTAAAAAACAGTCTCAGCTAATTACTGATCAAACAATTGAACAAAGTGAGACCAGAAAAGATTGTGTCTATTCGATGGAGGTCCTTGAGTCTCTGGAGTCAGTGCTGAGATGAATGTCCCACGTCTGGCTTTAAATTAGCTTTTACTTAAAGCACACACTGTAGCTTTTAACAGCTTGTCTGCGATCAGACGTCTGCTGTTGAATTTGGCTCATTTTCACCCCAGGATGGAACCGCTCCATCCAGCTCGATGTTTTCTCATCAGGCTTCCAGCATCGGAGGACATTGATGGAGACCGTGTGTCTGTCAGTGGACGCTGGCTGCTGAACACGTCCTGGAACCAGTACCTTGGAGATGAACCCAGGCAAGCCATTACGTCATCGATCCCGGAGCGTTTAACCAGCAGGAGAACGCGCGGTGTCCAGACGGGGCATTGATCAGGCAGCCTGTGGTTATGTAAGGTGACGAATCGAGCGGAGCGCTGGGGGCGACGCGGCGTCTCCCAGTCTGGGGCGACAGACTGACCTTCAGCTTCACTCTCTCTCCTTGGTTGACTTCCTGTCGTCAGGCGCCGCGGGGAGACTTTGATCTGAGACTGGATCGTTTGTCCTTTACACAGGATGACATCAGGAACTGACAGGATGTTTAAATGGATTAAAAACCCTGGGAAGTCATAGCTCCAAAAACAAAGCCAGTCCAAACTGGCCTAATGGTAATACGCCACCTCACCTGAGCTCAGCTCACTCAGTCTTTCAGGGCTGCTCAGATAATGTGAAGCTGCCTTTGTGTCCATGTGTAGGGACGGATTTCCCTCCGCTCCAGTTCTGATGTCTGGTCTGTTTGAGGCCGATGCCTTCAGTTCTGACGTTTCTTTCACTAAGCTTGTTGTTGTACAGACCGTCCACTCCACCGAGCCTGGTGTCATCAGTTAGACTGTTATCAGTGATCAGCTCTGAGTGAAGCTTTCATGTCCAAATGCAGGTTTGCACAGTGCTGCATGGCTCAGTGCTCTGTGACTGTAGGAGAAGCCTCTAGACTTTCTCTTTACGTTTCATGGACTGATGTTGAAGCTGTTAAGTGCATTTATTTGTCCTGATAATGGGACCAATTGTTGACATTTGGCCAAACATTAATGAGCAGAGCTCATGGATCAGCATCATTCAGCAGGACAGCATCGCTCACAGCAGCCTGCTCTTAATTTTCTTCTAATCTTCCTCCGTCACCTTGGCTCCCAGCACTAATCACTGCGCTACGAGGAAGCCAGCGTTTAAATGTAGCAGCTTACTGGGTGATTAGAAAACGCTAAATTATTCATTACAGAATGTTTAATCATGGTCGAGCTTTAGTGGAGGTTGAGGGGATTTGAGGCCTGCTCCCCCATAGCTAGACCACACCCATCCCTCGTTGTCACTGCTTTGACTCACGACAACGTTAACTAGCAGACGATTGTCCATGAATCCAGATGACAGCTAATCTGAGTCTATCAGAGTCACCTCAGGCTGAGTCCCCTCTTCCTTTTTATGGCTGTAGTAACTGAACTGAACACACAAGAGTCTGCCTGGAATGAAACATAGCTAAATAAACGGTGAGATTAAAACCGGAAAAACTTCCACAACGCTCGGATTAGAAAGAAGTCAGCAGATAAAGACACTGGCAGCATTAGGTTTCAGCTGTTCTAATCAGGAAAATGGGACTCTGCAGCAGAGCATTAATTGCTGTGCTAGACTGGAAGCTGTTTAACAGCTCGATCCACCGATGAAGACAGTGAAACAGGATTTGGCCTTTGAGCCAATTAAGGTCTGTGAGAGAAAGGAATAAAGTAGCTGAGAGCGAGGGTCCTTGGGTAAACTCCAGGAGCTCACGGGCGTCAGCAAAGGCCGACCGCATCTGTAGCCGTGTGTCGATGCGCGTGTGAAACTAAAACTTCGGAGTCAGTGTTTCCTGGAAAAGATTAAAAAAGTAACGAGCAGCACAGAGAAAAACAGAAAATAAGTCTGTGGGAGTCATTATTCAAGCTGAGCGGTTCCTGCTCCTCTACTGGAAATAACCTTGTCTTGTAAGTAAAGCTATCTGCTTCCGTTTATCAGCAGAGGTTAAATGTACACGCAGCATCTGCAACTCTCCATCATCAAACAATAATAATAGCTCCAAACGCTCCGAGCTCCAGGATCACCCAAAGTCAGGGATGTTGTTTCAGTCTAATGGGCCAGCGAGTGGGAGAATAATTGCTCAAAGCCCAGGAGGTTCTGCCTGAGGAAGGCTGCTTCTAGTTTTACTTATCCCAGCAACAAGCTGCCGGCCTGGCCTAAATACAACCACTCGTACTGTAATGGGCTAATAATTCATGAGGAAAACAGTTTGCACTCATGAAGTTTGTTTTTTCCCACTAGTGCTGCGCTCCTTAAAGTGGAAGCATTGTAATGAGAGGTATTAGGTGTCTTCAGCTGGGATCCTGGCTTGCTTTCATGGATTATTAGCAGAGCGCTGCTAAAGCCGCTCTAACGCGGGCTCCGGTAGACGTCTGCAGGGACATAGCGTGTAGACGGAGCTCATTAGGCTTCACAGCTGGGCTTGTGTTCTCTGGATTTATTGAATGCCCACCTGCGTCTGCAGAGCTTCTCAGAGCTTGTGCCTGTTCTTCTGTCTTTGTTGAGGTACTGATCCCACTGTCTTAAAGCATCCGCTCAAACCACAGAGCAGCCTGTCGTCACCTTCCCCTCATCCTTCAAACTGGGAGAACAGCCAGAGCACTGAACACTTCCACACTGAACAGCCGTCACTGATTCTGATGTGTGTGTGAAAGACGCAGAATGAAGGTTTGCTGCTTGTTTGCATATGTAGAATGTAGAATAGTTAGCATAACAGCTAATGGCTAGCCATGGTGTTCCAGCTTGATGTAGAGCCAGGCATCAGCTGAAGCTTCCATCAGGATGACATGGGGTCACCTTGTGAGCTCTATGGCGCCTACAGCAGCAGAGTGGAGACTCGCTGCTCGTCATGCTCAGCATCAACAGGCAGACGTTTGAGGTTAGTCACCAGTGAGTTAATGGCATCTGCATTGGAGCCACGCCCACCTAAGATCAGCTGTCACGGAGCGATGCAGTGACACCCATCGTCTTCATAAGGGTCATGTGTTCTGTTGAACGGGCCTCATTTACACGTTCATACATTTACCTCTGGAGGCTGTGTCTCATCAGGATGTCGACCTTCATAAATACCTTCATCGGCTCTAGTGTTGGATAACAAGCATTATGAACATGTTGGCCTTATTAACTAATTACTAACGAGTGTCCATTAACTGTTCAGGATTTAATTCCTGATGCTACTGTGGGTTGAACATTCAGACCTAGTGCTGTTTGCTTGCTCATGTGACGTCCTTACGAGGACCCAGTCCTAGTTTCCTGGTCACTGGGGGCCGGTGGATTTAAACCGGCCAGTTGGTGCAGATGCTGTGTACTCAACTATTCCTGTTCCAGACATTCCCCAAAGAGCTGCCAGAACGTGTGCGTGTGTTGATACATATTGTCTCGTCTTGTCTGGAACGATTCTGTGTTGAACTCGATGGGCCAGTTGACAAGAACAACAATCAAGTCACCCGGAACCAAACCCAGGTCGGTTCAGTGTATGGCTCTTTGTGGTCATTCCTAACAAAGCAGCCCAGTATCTGCTGACTGTGGTTCTCGGGCACCGTGTTCTTGCTGACCTGTTCACTACCTGCCTCTAATGGGTCATATTTTAGCTTGTGGCGGTGACAAATGGCCACGCTCTAAAAGCCCTGTCCAAGGTGCTGAAACGCACTTGATCTATGACTCGCTGTCTGAGTCTCACTGATAAATGCCTCCCATCAGTTTACGTGTGACGCCGATTCATCACCTTGCTGAGGTTTGTGTTGAGGATCCATATTGGATTTTTAATGAAAGCGAATACAATGCAATTCAAAGTCAATGGCTTTGCTGATGCCGTCTAAGGCTACACACGCCTATTAAGGTAACTAGACAAATGCAGACAAAATGTGTTCCTTCAGTGTCTGTGTTGAAGAGCAGCTGCTCTTCTTTTAGCCTTGCTGATGCACATTTATTAGTCCCATTAGTACAAATGGTGTTTGACTTGTAGCTAGTTCTGAAGGACACATCTTCATATTTAACGAGCAGTTTAAAGTTACAAGACACCACACAGGTTTAATGAAAAATGTATTTGTTCATAAAACTGTTTACATTGTAGTTGGTTTATTGTACACTAGACTAACCTTTTTTGCCTTTACAAACTATATTTCAAGTTACACAGAAAAGAAAATGTGTTTGCAGACATCAAAGGCGCCTCAACAAGGTGTTTAAGACGGGACAGTTCGTTTGCTGTGCTTTACTCTGGATGCACCGCATGAATGACCAGTAGCCATGAGAATTAGGGTCCAGACGTCTGCCTGACTGGGCCTGCCCTGTTTGCATGACACATGGCTGAAGTAGAAAACAGTCTTTGTTTGCAGCTGCTTATGCAGAGAATGTGTGAGTTCAGGGCACATATATCAAAGTAGATTGTCCAGGGCGCATCGTTCTTCACCTGACGGGAACGTGTCTTACATGGACTCGCCCCGTAAGTCTATGACTGTGGCCCTGACTTTGACCCCAGACACAGAGAGTTCCAGGAAAGAAGAGGACGACAAATGAGAGCCGGGGATGAGCGGCGCACCAACCGGGTCTGCTCTCAGGTTCCTGTGAAACACTTGGCTGAACAGAGACGTATAGATAACAGCGCCAACCACAGCGACGACGATGAGGAACACAGCAGCAGCAGCCATCACCACTGTGTCCCAGCCCTCTGGTTGCTCCTCTGGGGCAGCTGCCTTCATAGTGGTCACATTAACACAGTCCATGCTATATCCAAGCTGTGCATTGACCTCAACACAAACCTGGTAGCTAGTGGACGGCTTCAGCTGTTTGATGTGGTACTCGTCAACATCGGCAGGAAGCCGGGCTGTGAAAGGCATCACCAGGATGCCGTCTCCCGCTAGAATGGACCACTTCAGCTGTGAAACCAGACCACCCATGTTTTCCCAAGAAACACTCACAGAATGAGACTGGACTGATTTGATATAGATGCGGAGCGACTGGTTTGAAGACCTGACGTCGTATCCATCCACCATCACCATCACAGACTTCAGATCTGCCCCAACGAGATTATGGGCAATGCAGGTGTAGGAGCCAGCCTCCTGCTCGGTGGCATCGTAGATCTCCAAGCTTCCCTCTGGGTGCACATAGTACTTATCGGATGCGCTGCCAGGCAGGAGCCGGACGCTCAGCGGTGTCACCCAGTAGATATCAGGCTCCGGTTCCCCAAATGCCCGACAGTGCAGTGACACAGAGCGCCCTTTACCGACCGCAGTCTGCTCTGGAAGGCTCCCAGGTGAGATGAGAGGAAGGCAGATCTCCGTCATCTCCCTAAAGTGCACTTGTCGGACATGCTGCCCCTGGTACTCCGGAGGTTCCACGCAGAACAGCGAGTCAGGTTCCATGAATCGGACAGCTGTCCTGTTCATGTTGACCCAGCGAATGACGCAGTCGCAGCGTATAGGGTTGCTATGAAGACTGACCTCTCGCAGGTTTGGCAGGGATTCGACGATGCTGCGGTGGAGAGCACTCAGTGCGTTGCTGTTCAGCATCAGGGTCTCCAGCCTTGGGAGTTTGTGAAAGGCTCTGGGGTGGACGTATGACAGCCTCGGGTTGTTAGTAGCCTCAATTTTTGTTAACTCAGGGAGGTTGTTCAGGGCAAAGCTGTCAATAGACACGAGCTGCGGCATGCTGTTAATGCCGAGCTCCTTGAGGTGCATCATATCCATAAAGTCTCCTCTCTGAATTCTCTCTATTGGGTTTTTGTTCAAATCTAGAAACTTCAGATTTTGAACTCTAGTCAGTGCCACTCGAGGAACTCTGTCAAGCAGATTGTCAAAAAACGAGATGCTCTCCAAGTTTTCAAGACCAACCAAAGCTTCGTCAGGGATTTCAGTCAAATTCATTTTGGCAAGCACAAGGCTTCGGAGGTTAGTTAAAGGTTGAAAGTTCATATCTGTGAGTGTGAGGATGGGGTTTTCCCCCAGCATCAGTATGTCCAGGTTGGGAAGGGGCTGAAACCACTGGCTGTCGATGCTTGTCAGCTGGTTGGAGTTCAGATGGAGTCGCAGCAGTCTACCCAGGCCCTGGAAGGCTCCAGGGCTAATGGAGAAAATCAGGTTGTGGTTGATGTAAAACTCCTGGAGGCTGGGCAGGAATGCGAGGCAGCTGTCAGGCAGCTCCTGAATCCAGTTCTCCTCCATGTGGAGTGACAGCAGCCGAGGGAGAGGCCCCAGACAGACATCGCTCACAGAGGAAATGTTATTCTGAGACAAGTCAATTTCAGTGATGTTGGCCAAGTAGTCCAGAGTTTTCTCCACATTAAAGATGTTGTTGGTCTGCAGCAGCAGTACCTGCGTGTCCGACGGGAGTTTCTCAGGTATGTCCAGGAGGCCCAGATCATTACAGTCCACGGTGGCAGCTTCAGTGTAAACGGCCCTGGGTGAGAACCAGGGTCGTAGCTCACATCGACACAATGCGGGGCAGTGAGCGGACGCCAGAACAAAGGCAGCCAGAGACAGCCCAGCCAGCAAACAAGCTACAACTGCTGTCTCCTTCATCTTGGCCCCGAGTTCCCTTCAGCCAGTAATTGGCCCTTATGGAGTCAGCTGTTAGCACAGTTAACTTCACAAACAAAAGCTCATTTGTTGCTGCAGCGACAGAGTGGATTTGTGCTGACGGCTGGTCCCTGAAGCTTTGGCCCTGTTGTCTTCCAGCTCCTGGCGAAGTGAGGCAGCCTTTCAGTTGGGTCCGTGCCAGGTTGTCAAGGTCGGCGTGTCCTTTAGGAAGAGGCGCTGAGGGGCTGAGGGGCTGAGGAACGTGGTGACTCCAGCTGGAGACGAATGGCTCTGCCTTCCATCATTATTAGCCGCCCTCGCTGTCACTGGTGTCATTTTCCATCTGTGGACAGAAGAGAGAGAAAAGGCCAGTAAAACACACGCTCTTAGGACGTATTGACATTTAGGAACGCAAGGATTCATTCAGCTTTTTCAGCCTCATTTGATTTTATTGATTTTCTTGCGTCGTTACAGCTGTAAGTCATGAAGAATGTGACCTTATTTACATTATCTGACAGGTGTGAGTCTAAAAGTGCTGCTTTTGAATCAATGCAGAATGTTCTGGGCTGTAGGTGTCCTAGAAAAGATGGAGCCCTGGTGCGATTATGCAAAGTCTGGAGGAAAAACGCTTCATTTAGCAAAGCTTCACCAGCTCCTGATCTTCTCTGCAGCTCGCTCACTTACTAAATTAGCCTCATCTGTACGTCCACCAACGTGTCACATACTTTACGCATGCGCTGATGATCAGGTCCAAGGTGTTACCACAGAGGAGAGAGTTGGTCTGTTCACATCTGAATCCTTCAATGTTTAGTTGTAGGTTAAGATTTGTTGTTTCATGTTGAGACTTCCTGAGTTTTTATTTCTCTACACAAATCTTCAATTTGTGTTTGATAAGAGGTGATGAGGAACATTTATGTCCAGTGAATAATGTTCAACAATACGCTGTTTATTCTACTTCATGATGCTTTTTACTTTACAGTAACTTCTGCACCTCAGCCAGTATCAGAATTTGTGATTAGGTTATAGTTAGTTTGTCGTCATCTTTACATGCCTCACTTCCTCGTCCATTTTTCTGTACCTTCATTCAGCTCATTAACAGGTTTCAGGCCCCCATAGCTGGCGATTGTTCCATAATATAGATGTTCCTCCACGGTTCTGTACAGTATTTGCGAAGGGAAAACGCCTTCAAGGCTAATGAAGAGATCACCTTGTGAATAGTAAGTAGTGAGTGGAGATTCTCACTCGCTCATCTGCTTCTTATTACTTAACACTAAGAGCCTGCAGTGACTTACCTCACATCGCCTTCATGCACACACACACATGCACAGTTACATAAAATGCAAATGAACAAGGTTCCTAGCTTTCATTAAGCTGTTCTGTTCTGGCCTGGATGAGGAAAAAGGCACGCTGTGGTAATTCTGTCCTTTTTAACGCGTTTGGAAATTCAACAGTCAGCATTATGTAGCTGATGCAGATTTTGATCCAGGTTTTACTGTAACAACCTCCTTTTCTAAACTGCAGTTACAAACATAAAAATTGGCAGCAGTGATATAGACTCAGACCAGCCGGAGAGACAATATGTCCTGGAAGTGGCACCTAATCCTAAAGCACTAGTGCTTTAGGATTATCATCACATTATGGTTTTAGCCGAACCCATTTAAATCTGGTGCAGGAGGAACAGCTGTGTGCTGCAGCTGACGTGGAGCTGAGGTCATCGCTGGAGCATCACCTCATAAATTGGGTTTGTTTCATTGTTTACAGGCAGTGCGTTTCGATCGCCTTTGTGATAAAACCAGTTTGACTCAACCATAGAAGGACGTTGTGGCTGGTTCCCCAGCCGCGTAGCAGCTACAGCGCTGGAGTGAGACTAACTAACTCCCCTCTTGCTTCTCTCCTGGATCCTCAAACTCCCTCCCTCCTGCAGAAAGCCAGACATTATCTATAAACAAGCAGGATTAGGTTCTGCCCGACTCCAAACACCCACTTTGGAAGTTATCAGCCATAACGAATGGGCTGATCAGAACTTATCAACACATTCATACGGGCCAGTAGGTGCCTGCTCTACCTACTCGCGAACAGCTAGCAGCTAACAGCTAGCTAAGTTGCTACGTTCAGCGGCTTCGGACGTTATTGTGGTTAGGGTTAGATAACGGGTGGGGGGTTAAGGTTACAGTTCACACAACTACACAATACCGCTAGCTACTTGCTAAGTTCGCTAATAAATCAAAATCAAGAACTTCCTCCCGTCCGAACAACAACTGCGCAACAGCGCCCCTACTGACTCTGCTGGTTAAATCATCCGAGCCAAGATCTACCTTACAAATCAATGACAACGACCTACTGCACCTACTCGCCCCTGCCAGTAGGTGGGTCGGTACCTACCGACCCATACGTATGGGCTGATAACCACTGATAATGACCAGTGAATGGCGTGAGACACTCAAATGACTGAAGCCACGAACCTCCAAATAGAGCCGTTCTCCTGACATCCAGCACAAAACACAGTATTTTAGTCAAATGACAATCTCAGGGGTTAAGGTCAGGTTTATTCACAGCTGAAAAATATCTGCTGAGAGAACGGTCAGTTGTATTGGGCCACTCATTCCAATGCCACTCTAGCTCACTCTCACACTGACCCTATGTGCTGCCAATGCACCACACAGGAACCTGGGAGATGCTATTTAGTAGGACTGAGCCCCGCCAGTGAGTCCTGAGTACCTAGGGGTCCGGGGGCCTCGGGGTGAGGACAAGGGCCTCGGGGTGAGGACGGGTGAGAAAAGCACCGGATCCAGTTGCTGGTGCTTTTCTTATTATCCTGAGATTTGGAACAACAACAGCTGATGTTTCTTCACTAAGCAGGAAGGCCTTCACAAATGCTAGTGCTCTCAGTTCTGACTCATTACAAACACATCCCTCTCTCTCCCTCCCTCTATCTCTGTTTAACGTTATTGGTCTATGAGACTCCTGCTGTCTCTGAGTAACAGGAGGAGACTTTGATGTTGTTTGCAGATCTCACAGCTAAACGTAACAGCAGACCAGAAACAAACATGGTTCGTTTCCTGTGGCTCAGCTTTGACTGTGAAGCATCATTTGTTTGTCAGTTTGTAGTAAAATGAGTTCATCAGAAGTGTCTGACGATAAACTCCAGTGAAGCTGGATGGATGCTGGAGGTGGAGGTGGATGTGCAGCTGGCGCTACTGACGTGGAGGAAGGAATGAGAATGGCCTCTGAAAGCTCCTGGTGCTGAGGATGAATGAGACAGTAAACGAGCTTTGACACATTTATTGATTGGAAATTGTCTTAGCATCCAAAACATTTGTGGTAAATCAGATAAATGTGTGTTGGGAGCTTTTGTGCAGACAAACTGTGCAGCGCTGCAGGCGTCACAGCGGGTCTGTAGTTAACAGTCCCGTCCTGCTGGGACGGATCTGACCTTTACTCTTACTCAGCTTCCTCGTTACCCATCACATTCTCCCTAATGCTCTGACCCCAGCCACCACCAGGTCGCTGCCCTCCATCAGGACCTGCTGGAAGCAGCAGCGTCTGTCCAGCAGCAGAAAGCTGAGTTCCTTCTTTTCACACCAACAGTGAAAGGAATTCATCTGCTTTTACCTCTCAAGGACATCTCAGCTTCAGTCCAATTTATTTCTAAAGAACGATCAGAGCTGCACCAGTCAAGATCTTGATGTACAAATCCATCCGTTTTATCTGGCAGAATCAAACCGAGCAGCATCGGCACCAGCTCCAGACTCTCCGCTTGCCCAAATGAGTTTCTGCTGTAAACGCTGAGTTTTCTTCTGTGTTTAAAGAGACCCAGGATGTTTCCAAGAACGCACAAAGGTGATTTAAAGACTGATTCTTAGCGCCACGCTGTAAACTGACACTGGCTGGACAGAACTGGCTGCTGTAGATCAAATAGGAAAGACGCCTTCAGGGCAGCGTCTTATTTAGGATGCTGCTCATTAATGCACCGAAACAGACGCTGGTTGTAGGAGTCACTATGTCTTCCGTACTTCGGAGGAGGTTCTGGCCATCGTCAGTCCGACCTGTTACCGACGCTGCATCTCCTCAAGGACCTTCAGCCAAAGTCACAGCCAGTTGTCATCTGGCTGGAAAACGAAGCTACAAGTGGAGAGACTGTCAAAAACTCCGTCAGCGTCCTCATGTCAGTCCAGCAGCCACATGAACAACACGGGACGGAGGAGAAATCCTACCGAGCTGCAGTGACTGATTTGTCAAACATGTTGAAATAAGGCAGAAAGAGGTGAAGCTGGCGCCAACGCATCAGAGCAGGGCTTCTTCTGAAAGCCGCCGTAAATCTCCTGGCTCCCAGTCAGATGCTGACGTCAGCGCTCAGGCAGCTGCTAAATATGTACCTGAGTCATTAATGAAGTGATTAAATAAAGGCTGGAACAGGGAACATCCACGCATATTTACCTGCTGTAAATATGCACATACTGTATGTGTGAACTCTCATTTAAAGCTTATTCGTTATTTTTAAGTTTTAGCTCATCCTGTTTTTGTCTTTTGTCTTCTTCTGTGTCTCATTGATGCTGAAAACAACAGAATTTCCCCATGGGATTGATAAAGTTTGATCTTATCTGACTTAAGGAATATCAACGAGGAGAAAATACAACTAGATTAAATTCTGTCATTATTTTTTCCCCAATGACTTATGAGAGGCTTTTAAAGACAAGACATGAGCAAACTTACATCCAGTCGTAATAGATAAATAGTGAGAATCGTCACTGAGCTGACCGGCCTGCAGCTGCACAAGCAGAAACTGTATGTTCATGATTCAAGCTGGTCCCAGCACGTCCTGGATGGGTCAGCTGTGGTAGAGAAGGGGGAGATGTACACGTCATGTTTGGACTTGGTTCTCTAGGTGCTGGATGGACTGAAGCGTCCTTATTGGTCAGAACCCAGTGAAAAGAAGCGTGGCGTCTCTGCTGTAATTGACTTGAATCCATTTATTGACTCTTTTGTAGTTCAGTTATTCCACAGCACAAAGTAAAATCCTTTCAGTGAAACCTCTCTCCTGGCTTTTAGTTTTAGGAGTGAGCAAACTGCAGTGCACCAGGACTGACGGGTTCAGATGCTGAAAGGTGGATGGAGGTTGGTAGAATCCCAGCCGTCCGTTCTGTAACTGGTTTCACTGGGTCCTAACCGTAAGGACGACGGCGGGTGGAGTCCCGCTCCCCCGTGTGTCAGCATTGACTGGCTGTTAAAGCGTCGCTCTGAGGCCACATCGAAGTACAGGCTCCGTAACCGTGCATGCAGTCCCAGACACCGACTAACAAGCTGCTGAACCTGATCCAGGCCCTGACAGTCCCACTGCATCGGTTTATAAGGAAGCGATCCAGGAGCATGTTCTCGAGATGTTGCATTCGTCTTTCTCTCTCGCTGGTTAACATGTTCCCCACTGAGTGTGCAGCTGTGATCTCAGAGCCAGTCACTCCTTACTGTACGCATCAGCTGACAGTTGAGTAGAAGCTCAGTTTAGCAGCTGCTGCATGTCCTAGCTGGTAGCTCCCAGTCTCCTCTCCGCCTGCTATGGAACAAGCAGGGTTGAACTTCAGGACTGGAAAGCAGCAGCTGATGTTTTAAAGATGACGACAAGCGTGTCGATCGGGCCCCTGGTTGTTTCTGCGGCAGCCACTAGGGGGCGTCCTGCTGAGGCGTTAGCATGGCAAACAGCCACGCTGACACCGGGGCTGCTGGTCTGTGTCTCAGCTGATGATTTATTCATATACGGTTTCAGTGAGGGTCTCTGTGACAGGATGCTGAATTGGATCTGGTTGTAAATCCCAGACAACTGTAAATGATTCAAACACCATAAACCTTCTAAATTTGAGAAAATCAACACTTGCACATAGCAGTTTGTGTTTCGGTGTCTTTAGCCAGAAGTTTCTGCTGATGGATGATGGAAGACATTTTTCATCCCTGCCCATGGGTTCTGTGTTTATTTACTAATGTAAAGAATCAAACGCATCACTCGTCTGAAGTGAAACGTTTTCTGGTGGTGAACAGGTGCAAATGTCACATCAGAGCTACGTGCTTCTACTGTGAAACGCAGGAAGTGAATATTCAGAGAAGCGGCCTTGTGTCCCTGTTTAATTAGCACTTAGTCACACTGGAGCGTTCCGCCTCCTGGTGCCGGTACATGAAGCCAGCGAGCTGCTGTGCGAGCCTTCAGACGCATGTGATGAGGATGGAGGATGGAGGACGAGCGCTGACGTGCTCCTTGTGGCTCGGAGCCGGCGGCGCTGCAGAGACCGCCGTCCGCTGTTAAGTCGCAGTGAGGTTGAGGGTGGCAGAGCCGGGCAGCGAGGGAGCGGCTGGCCCCGCTTCCCCGCGCGGGCGCTGCCGAGGCGGGGGCCACGTAGCTCATTAGTGCAGGTTACACGGTGGCTCAGCTCGTTTCCTGCCCCTCATCACTGACAAAGTGCCTCCTCCGCTTTCTCCGTGCATCAGCCTCTGTCCGACTTCAGGGGACGAACCTGTGGAGTGAGTCCGGCGGACTCTGCTCTGCCAACTCCACAGCAGCCCAACTGAGCCGAACCCGATCCCACCACTGCAGCGTCCGCATTCAAACCTGCCCCCAGCCCCGTTCCCTCCTTCCCCTCAGCTGTCAGAACCGCAGGCTGAGCCGTCACAGCGCTCAGACTGCCGCAGTCCTCTCAACACACACACACACACACACAGTCACGGTGAGGAAGCACTCACCAGCAGAAGCTGCGTCCGTCACATCCCATGCAGCGGCAGCTCCTCCCGGCATGGCTGCAGCAGCACGGACCCTGCGTGTCTGATTCTAGACGTGCAGCGCTGCATGTTAACGTCCAGAGGCAGCAGCAGCTCTTTTCCTCTTCTCCTGTATCTCCAAGAACAAATGTCTTCTCTCTTTACCTCTGCACAGCGACAGAGCGATGTAGCGAGAGGGTGGAGATTGGTCGGCACAGAGAGAGAGAGAGAGAGAGCGAGACGGTGAATGATAGGTTGTGTTTGTCGTTCCTACATCCTTCCTCTCCTCTGCTGAGATCATCCATCACTTTATTACACACATACACACACGTTGATACAAAGCAGCTCCCCAGAGTGCAGCCAATGAGTGCTCTGGTTCACAGCTGTGCATTAATCCAATTGGTTTAGCAAGCTGTCAGTCAGTCATGATCCCCTGGATCCCCACGGCAACGACAAGGAGCAGGAGGAGGAGGGAACGGGGATCAGGAGTGGAAGCCGGAGAGGAGCAAAGTAAAGTCAGATGAAAATGCGAGACACCAAGATGCCGATTTGGTTAAAAACAACAGGACCAGATTCAAACTGTCCAGTTCACACTCGTACAAAGTGGAAGCAAGTGGTGGTTCCTGTTAGGAAGCGGTGGCCGCTGAGTCAGGTTGGAGCTGCTGTCCGAACTGGCTAACTGTAACAGAAAGTCAGGGTTGGTGGTTGAATTCCCGGTCACTGCTTGGCCACTGAACCTGTAGCCTTGATCTTCTCTGTACAAACCCAAATAATCCTTCATCTACAGAATCAGATCTAAAGATTCTGACAACCAGCAACAATGCCCACGACCTTTGCATTTACAACGGAAAAACCACTCCCACTGAAGCAAGTGGTCCGACGGCTCCAGCCCAGTTATTAATCCTGCTTCTTCGTTGCTCGAGGTCTTAGGAACCGCGGACGCTTCAGTTAGTTGGGCTGTTTTAATGTTCTGTTGCACTGGGTCGAGTAAGGCAGCGTATCTGAGATGACACGGGATCGATTGCTCATCAGAGATACAGAGCTGCCACATCAACACAATAATCTGCTGCTGGTTGTTCTGTTCATTGTCTCAGGTCCCCGAGGGATCCTCAGCAGAAGATCATCAAGAGGGTGATTGGCCTGGAGGGAGACTTCATCAGGTAGGGAAGCGTCTTCACGTGTCGTAATCTGCCTCTGGCGGCTCCATCACAGAAACCAGCTTCGCTCTGGGTAGAACCCGGCTCAGCCATGTGGAACACGGGATCTAATCAGCACACGCTTCCACTAGTACAGACTGTGCGGAAACCAGCTGACGGATGGAGGAGCAGGACTCCAGGCTCCGGTTCCAACACAGTGGTTGTACTGGAAGTGATGGGACGAGTCCAGGCAGTTCAGCTCCAGTGTGGTAGAAGCTCTTCCCAGACTCAAACGTCCTCCCCGTAGTGAGCAAGGCCTAATTCAGCGTCACCTGGAGCAGGTTAATAGCCGCTGCTCGTCTAGAAACAGAACCAGTGACTGAAGCTCATAGCTGACATCATCCTTCAGCTCAGATGAAGCAGCACTAGTGAAACCTCGTGGACCGGTCCAGTTACTGGCACCGCTGAGTCCCACCATGGAGCCTTCTACAGTACTTGTAGTACTACACATGGTCCACCCGTCAGCCGAGACATGGGCCCCCTCGCTCTGTGCTGGTTCCCCGGCCCGTGGAGGTGTGGACTCTGCTAGAACCTGAAGCTGTGGTTCTGATACCACATGTAGGCAGAGCCTCCACTCACACTAAGGTCTGTGCTCCACTGGTTTCCTCTTGGTGCCGTTTCCATCTGGAGACAGCCGTGCTATTCTGAGCTTGCTCAGTCCTCAGCCCCCACGTCTGTCCGTCATCCTGATGAGCCGTCATCGTTTTTGAGGCCCAGAGGTCCCGATGAGCCTCCACACAGACAGCACAGCGACTCATTTTATAGTCCCATTAGGTGGGTTCTCTAGTGGAGCTGGTTCCCCACACAGTTCTAGGTTCAAGGTTCTAACGTGGCTTACATGTTGAGCGGGTCAGAACATCTCTATGCTCCACATAGTGGATGTGTTGCTTCCATCCTGAAAATGTAGTTTCATTTGGTTTATTCCTTGAGCTGCTTCACGGTTCTGCAGTTTGAAGCAGTGAATGCGACACAGACTTCGTCTGAGGTCCGATCTCCACCTGCATACTACACTACGTGCTAGTACATTATACTACTCACTACTACATGCTAGTATGCCATACGGGACCCTACTACGCCCTACTACATTATACTACTCACTACTACATTCTATTATGCCATACTGGACCCTACTACGCCCTACTACATTATACTACTCACTACTACATGCTAGTATGCCATACTGGACCCTACTACGCCCTACTACATTATACTACTCACTACTACATGCTAGTATGCCATACTGGACCCTACTACGCCCTACTACATTATTCTACTCACTACTACATGCTAGTATGCCATACTGGACCCTACTACGCCCTACTACGTTATACTACTCACTACTACATGCTAGTATGCCATACTGGACCCTACTACGCCCTACTACATTATACTACTCACTACTACATGCTAGTATGCCATACTGGACCCTACTACGCCCTACTACATTATCCTACTCACTACTACATGCTAGTATGCCATACTGGACCCTACTACGCCCTACTACATTATACTACTCACTACTACATGCTAGTATGCCATACTAGACCCTACTACGCCCTACTACATTATACTACTCACTACTACATTCTAGTATGCCATACTGGACCCTACTACGCCCTACTACATTATACTACTCACTACTACATGCTAGTATGCCATACTGGACCCTACTACGCCCTACTACATTATTCTACTCACTACTACATGCTAGTATGCCATACTGGACCCTACTACGCCCTACTACATTATACTACTCACTACTACATGCTAGTATGCCATACGGGACCCTACTACATTATTCTACTCACTACTACATGCTAGTATGCCATACTGGACCCTACTACGCCCTACTACATTATACTACTCACTACTACATGCTAGTATGCCATACGGGACCCTACTACGCCCTACTACATTATACTACTCACTACTACATGCTAGTATGCCATACTGGACCCTACTACGCCCTACTACATTATACTACTCACTACTACATTCTAGTATGCCATACTGGACCCTACTACGCCCTACTACATTATACTACTTACTACTACATGCTAGTATGCCATACTGGACCCTACTACGCCCTACTACATTTTACTACTCACTACTACATGCTAGTATGCCATACTGGACCCTACTACACCCTACTACATTATACTACTTACTGCTACATGCTAGTATGCCATACTGGACCCTACTATGCCCTACTACATTATACTACTCACTACTACATGCTAGTATGCCATACTGGACCCTACTACGCCCTACTACATTATACTACTCACTACTACATGCTAGTATGCCATACTGGACCCTACTACGCCCCACTACATTATACTACTCACTACTACATGCTAGTATGCCATACTGGACCCTACTACGCCCCACTACATTATACTACTCACTACTACATGCTAGTATGCCATACTGGACCCTACTACGCCCCACTACATTATACTACTCACTACTACATGCTAGTATGCCATACTGGACCCTACTACGCCCTACTACATTATTCTACTCACTACTACATGCTAGTGCGCTCTACTAGACCCTACTACGCCCTACATCCTTCTACACTACAAGCGTCACACAGAGACATTTCTCTGTTAACGCTTCTTGTACTTTTTCAAATGAACCCAACATGCATCTACCCCACACACACGGTTCATGACGATCTCTAACCCTTTATCTGGTTCTGTGATTGGATTTGCATTTACAAAACAGTTTCACATAAATTTAGTCAAAAAGCTTCAGCACAACTTTTAGAATTTAAATGAGCCGGTGAGAAAATGGAAACCAGCACAAGTTTCTTAGTGCTTTAAAACGACAGAACTAATGATCTTCTTCTAAACGTCTTTTGTCAGCACAAACTTCTCTAACGTCGCTATAGAAAACAAGCAATTTCAAACAGAACCTTGTCTTTTCTTTTCTCTCTTCTTCAGGACTCTGAGCTACAAGAATCGATATGTTCGAGTTCCAGACGGCCACTTCTGGATCGAGGGAGATCATCACGGTCACAGTCTGGACAGCAACAACTTTGGACCGGTACAAACTGAGCCAGCAGTCAGTCAGCACATACACAATAGGCTGCAACAATGAGAACAAATTAATAACTGAAGACACATTTCAGTGTGCAGCTGTGTTACCATGGCGACCGACCTGATGGAAACCAAAGCTGTGGCTTGACAACATCTCATTATGTGGAAGCACTAGATGAAGCTTTACCTAGAAACTAGCAGCTTTTCAACAGGTGACTTTTTCTGTCCCAGTGGAAGCTGATGGAGGTGAAGAGCAGCCGTCAGCCTGCACACTCGTGTCACATCTTGTTCTTCACAGAATCCAGGAAGGTTGTCTTTCTCTGACAGACATTGGTTAGGTTCAACATACTGTATATCCAGCCAGGCCTCTTTTAAATAATGCTGCCACACACCACAGGCTCTCACTCAGCCTATGGGTCGATCAGAAATTGTCCAAAAGCAACAAATACCCTCCCACCGCCTGTGTTAGTTATAGGAGAAAATAAGATGTCTGAATGCAACACACTCGGTGGGAAGTGTGAGCTATTAAAGCATTTCAAGGTCCAACATGGAACGACCTGACTGGGCCTGAGGCAGCAGATGACCCCATGGAGCTGCAGGGGCTCGATCCATAGCAGTGAGTCAGCCAGAGCTCATTCGGCTGCCAAGGAAGGAAGGAACCACCAAGCCCAAAAAGATCTGGGGAAGGAACGGTGAACTGAGGAGGATCCGGTGGAGGAAACACAGCAACCAGTGACCGAAGGAGACCAGGAAACCAAAGACGTTCCTGTGAAGAAGTCAACAAGCAGAAAAAACAGTTCTACCATTAACTAAGCAACAAGTCAGTTTGTTTTAAACCCACAAATCTGTTCTTAAACTGACGCTGACCTGCTCCTCAAGTGGCTGCTTCAGCTCACACAGGCTCAGTGTCTGTTTAATGGAGCCATCAGACGCTTGTGTGTGTTTGAGCTCATGCAAAGTAGCTGTAATTGATGAGGAGGGAGCAGGTCTCCAGTGGTCGCTCAGCACCGGACGTTTCCTGGAGGCTCTTTGTCTTTGCTCTGTGTGGTGCCTGGCTCTGACGCTGACCCGTGTTCTGTGTCCAGGTGTCGGTGGGGCTGCTCCACGGCCGGGCCTCCCACATCATCTGGCCTCCGCGTCGCTGGGCGCGGATCAGAGCGTCGCTGCCTCCAAACAGGGGCCCGCTGTACGCCGAGGAGGAGGACGGATGAAGATCTGAAGGCATTTTTGAGGCGTCGGACTCGGATGTTCTCTGGGGTCAGGACTGTCCTGACACACACCAGAACCCGACCCGTCACGGTTCTACCAAATTTACTACAGTGAAGACAAGCTCTGCTTTAAAACTCATTGTTCAGACAAAATAAAACCTTCGGACTCAGTGGTTTTCTAGGTTCTGTGTCCTGGACAGTGACTGGACTAGAGCTTCTAGTCTGATCCACTGTCATGAGGTCGTCATGTCTCCTGCACTCAGTGATGTGACCTCCATTACTTTCCCACATGCTGCTTTTTGCTGCTTTGTTTGCGTTGCAGGTGTTGACACCTGTGACTGAACATCCAGTGTGAATTGCTTCATCAAGCAGTTTAATTAGAGAAACAGCTGCGTCGTCCTGCCTCTCACAGCTGAGCAGCTCTGTCTTTTAAGAGGCACAGCACTGATTTGCATGAATCAAACAGAAGAAGCACTCGAATGCTGAATTCTGCCAAATGGAGCTGTTGATTCTGTGAGGCTAACAGCTGTGTGGCGGCGTAATGGGAACCGGGGAGGCACAAGTGGGTCTAAATGCAGGTGTACACAGCCGCCACCGAGACACACGGCAGCATCATTGATTCACTGAGGTTTAAGGTTAATGTCAGGGCTTTAGAAAAGATAAAGCAAAGTAAAATGCCAGAGCTGCAGATGACGCTCACAGTCTGACGGCGTCCAGGAGCAGCTAATGACACGTCTGTCACTACCTCACATCCTGAATTTACCTTCTTCACTTTGTGTGTGTGTGTCTGTTTGTGTGTGTGTGTACTCGTACTTGCATCAAAGTGAGAACCAAAAAACCTATTTTCCTACCAAAGTGAGGACATTTTGGCCCATCCTCACTTCTTTGAAGGCCTGTTTGAGGGTTAAGATGTGATTTTATGTGTGAGGGTAAGGGGCTAGGGAAGTCATTATGTCAATGGAGGTTCTCACTGTGATGTATGTACAAGATTGTGTGTGTACGTGTGCCTGCGTGTGTGCGTGCGTGTTTGTGTATTTGTGCGCGTGTATGTGTGTGTGTGTCTGTGTGCATGCGTGCGTGTGTGTGCGCGTGCGTGCTTGCGTGTTTGTGTATTTGTGTGTGTGTGTGTGTGTGTGTGTGTGTGTGCACTAAACTGTTGTTCCCGTGCCAACACATGCTGACAGCTGCAGCTGCTAGGATACTGGCATGGGAGCTGTGGGCTTGTTTAGATGTTGAGCATCACTGTGCCAACACAACGAAAAGACTTGCGGAGCTTAAAGGAAACGCAGACGCTCCTAATGAGGAGACACTTCTTCTCCATAATGAAGATTCACCTGCGTAGATGCAGTGGTGATCCTGGAGTATGAGGGGCCCAGGGCGTGGGTCCACCAGGGGCCCCTCAGAGGTTATTATGTTGTAGTGACCAAATTAGACCCAATGGGATTGCCTCAGTAATGAACCTTCTACTACAATCTAGTTACAACAATGCAGATTAATCAACGGGCAGCTCGTTTACCTCAGCCACAGCCGTATGTATACTGTAGCTATTCTATCAGAGTCAGATAAGTTTTATTGCCAGGTCCTGTAGAGAGCACTTTACAGAGCCAGGAACTTGTCTTGGTGTTGGCAGGTGGTGCATCTTAACATACAAACATGACATACTGTAGTAGTGCACATTGAAGTAGATTAAAGTAAAATATAGCTATAAACAGACTATGTTCAGTGGGATGGGTCTGAGGTGGTGTGACCTGTAAAGTGGTAGTGGCTGTCCTTGGGTTGGGGGGGGGCACTGTTCAATAGACTGACTACAGTTGGGAAGAAGCTGTTTTTGTGGCGCGAAATCTTGCTCCTGATGGACCGGAGCCTCTTGCCAGAGGGGAGGGGCTGAAAGCGTTGTCCTGGCTGAGAGGGGTCGGCTACAATCCTGGCTGCCCGTCTCCGGGTCCTGGAAACGTGCTGATGTTCTGCTCCCACTGGAGGTCCTGGCTGTTGATGGTGCCCAGGAAGCGGAAGGACTCCACAGAGGATGACGGGGGGGTGTCCTTCCTGAAGTCCACTGTCATCTCCACTGTCTTCAGAGCATTGAGCTCCAGGTTGTTAGCGCCGCACCATGACACCAGACTGATCTCACTCCTGTATGCGACTCGTCACCAACAGAGATGAGGCCGATGAGGGTGGTGTCGTCAGCAGACTTCAGTTTGACAGACTGGTGTCCAGATGTGCACAGGGAGAATAACAGCCCTGGGGGGATCCGGTGCTGGTTGTCCAGGTATCAGAGACAAGCTTCCCCAGCCTCACATGCTCCTGTCTGTCCGTGAGGAAGTCTGTGCTCCACCTGCAGGTGGAGTCAGGCACATTCAGCTGGAGAGTTTGTCGTGGAGCAGGGATGGAACTATTGTGTTGAAGGCAGAGCTGAAGTGGTTGTGGTAGCTCACCCTGGTGCGTGTTGGAATGACGCTGGCCTTACAGAAGGTGATGTAGGACGTTACAGTGTGTGTGTACTTGTCCTGAAAACGTCCCAGTTTGTGCAGTCCAGACACTCCTGAAGTTCCCCCACAGCTTCACTGTAGGCTGGAATCAGGTGCACCATGATGTGTTCAGACAGGCCCAGCGCTGTACACCACCATCAGCGATGGTGTACAGTAGCAGTGGTCCAGTACCTTTCCCTCTCTGGTTGGACAACTGTTTGTATTTGTGGAGTTCAGGTGGAAGGTTGGCTTTATTAAAGTCTCCCAGGACAATGACTAAGGCGTCTGGGTTTGTCCGTTGTATCCTCAGAACCTCCTCAGCCAGCGCTCGCTGGGCAGCGCGCACGTCGCCCTGTGGTGGGATGTAAACGCAGACGAGGAAGAATGAGGAGAACTCACAGGGGGAGTAGAATGGCCTGCAGTTGATGGTGAAGGTCCCAAGGTCTGGAGAACAAAGTTGATAAACTTCTGAAACAACGCTGCACCAGCCGCTGTTGATGGAAAAACATATTCCACCTCCTTTCGCTTTGCCGGAAAGCTCCGCGCGTCTGTCCGCTCGTTTCAGTTGGAACCCAGCAGCTGTAGCGCTGTGGCGGGCCAAGGGGGTCGTTTTCAAAACGCGTCATGTCAACTGGCCGCCATAGACAGACGCCATAGTAGCGCAGCGTCCCGTATGAGGTCGCGCAGCCATGTCTCCGTAAAAGCAAAGGTCTCTGCAATAAAACGGACAAACTGACCGTTCTGCTCAACAAAAACAGAGTGAGGACGTTGGAGAGGAATATCCCAGGCAGCGTAGTGCGTAATCCGCTCACCTGAGCGCGCGCCTCTCCTGCGGCGCTTTACCTTCTTATGTACCTGCTGGGTCAAAATAGCCAGTAAATCCACGGGGGTTGTAGCTCTGATGTTCATGAGCTCACATCTGGAGAAAGAGCCTCCAGAACTGGGGCAGGAGACTTAATTAAAACATTAAAGACAAAGTAGAGCGCACCAAAACACAGAGGCGCCATCTTTGAGGGATTTTGCTACGCTAGCAGCATTTAGCCGTGTATTTAACCACTGTCCTCGTCTCATCTGAGTGGCTTTTGTTTGTTTAGACTCTCTGTGATTTGAATCTATCCGACTGTTGTCTGAGATGATTCCGAGTTTAGCATTGACTCCAGAGGTGATTAGATTCTAGTTTTAGCCACACGGATACAGGGCTTTCCTCCTCAAGGACAGGCTTCCTCTGGGTGACTCTGCTGTTTTCCCTCAGCTCAGTTTCTTCAGGAGGATAAATCAAGCATTGTTTCCCCGCTGTGTGCGCGGTCACATGTTTATTCTAGGTTCTGTTGAACCGTTTCTCTCTTGCTTCCATCTTGAGCAGGTAGAGATGTGATTATGCAGATTGGACCTGGTGCCGGTCCTTCCCTCGCCTGTGATTAGCTAATGAGGCCATTTCGTCTGCTCCTGTAGCAGATATTAAGCAGTGAGGACTGAGATGTGAATTAACCTGTGCAGTTCGGAGGGTTTGTCTGATGTCAAAGCCTGAGCGTTTTGATTTATACCTGGTAGCTAATGATGTACTCTAACCTGTGGGAGACCTGAGCGAGGCCGGCAGCACAGCCTCCTCCATTGGAGCAAAGCCCTCCCTCAGGTTTTGCGACTGCGGTCAAGTGAGCCGTCGTTCAGCCAGCCGCACTTCAAAAATGTCTTGTGCCCGTATGACACACTTTACACGCTAGTCGCAACTTCCTCTTCATAAAGAGAGGTCTGTTCAAAATATGTAAAACTACAAAACATATTATTATTATTATCTTAAACTACCATTCGGCCTATAGGCACAAACAACAGTGAGTGACCTATCCCCAACCCGCAGGCGCAGGGAAGCGACCCTCTTGTCTACCAGGAAAAATGGCAGCTGAGCTATGAGCAAGCTATGATCAGCCCGCCGCCTCTAACTGTGGGCAACTCCAGAGGAGAAGAAAGTCCATCCCTTCTCAAGCAGTTGGGTTCCAGAGCCCAGGCTGTGCGTGGAGGTGAACCCGACTATTTCTAGCCAGTACCGCTCAACCTACTGCACAAGCTCAAGTTCCTTCCCCCCAGTGACGTGACTTTCCATGTTCCGATAGCCGAATGGTTGTCCCGAGATTGGGTCGCCGAGGCTCCTGCCTTCGACTGCTGCCCAGCACCGGGTTCGGCTCTAGGGCGGGGCGCCAGCTGCGCCACTCCAGGCAATGTGTCGGTCCTTGTTTTTGTACTATTCATAGGGGATGTGACCGCTGTAGCCCAGGACCTGTTTGCCTTGGGAGACCTTACCAGCAGCATTTAGTCCCCGACAACATGGCTCCTGGGGTCATTCAGGCACACAAACTCCTCCACCACTTTAATGTATGTTTCAAAAAAGTTCAGTTTTTGACTGTTCCATGACTTCATATAAAACATTAAACATTTAGTTTTTAATTTTAAAAGATGCACTTTCACTTTGGAGTCCTAACAGATGTTAATTAAAGGATTTATTGTGTGTATGACTAGTTCTTTATATGAAAAGGTGACATAAAATCTGGGCCTGGAACTGTGCACCAAAGTGAAGTTGTTATTATTATTATTATTATCATCAAAGTTGACTGTATTACAGTATAACATAGTACATTTGAATACTGCTGAATCCGAAACTATACAGTAAAAGTACACAGATCTTTATTAGGCAACAGTTTTTCTATATATGCAATATTTTGTTTCGTAGTTTTCCATATTTTGAACAGACCAGAAGTCTCGTTATGAAAAGAGGAAGTTGCGACAAGCGTGTTTTGTGCTCTGCTGTAAAGCGCGTAATACGGGTGCAAGACGTTTTTGAAGCGCGGCTGGACGAACGACGGATGAACGAACGACGGCTCACTTGACCGCAGTGGTTTTCCTCCATGCTGAACTTTGAGGCTCTGCAGCTGCCACCTTCACCTAAACAGTTTCAGGACGAGAACTGATTGAAGCTGCAGGTTTTAAAATCACTTTCATTCCAACTGCCTCCACACTTGGACTGTGGTTTCTTTGCAGGTCCTTCAGCGATCTTCTCCCCTACAGATTTGTTGTTTACAGAGCTTTTGGCTTTTTATTATTAAGTAATGTCGTTTCCACCAGTGTTGATTACTGAACCATTCAAGTCGTCTGAGCTGGGGACCGTCTCCAGCTACAGAGAGAAAAATGGGAACGATGGTATTTTTGCCTCCCAGACGAGGGGCCTTCAAAACAGCATTTTAGATGGTTTCTTCTTTGCAGATAAATAAATAAATATGCGATTATTTTTTCATTTGTTTCAGGAAGCTCTTCATCTGCCGGCCTTCGTTCGGTAGCTCGGTGTCAGGGTGAAGATCACATCCACTCGGCTGCTGGCGACCGTTGTTCTCTCAGGTCCAGCGTTAGAATGACTTTGTAATGACGCCTCTGATGGCAACTTTAACCATTAGCTCGAGTTCTAATGAGGCTCAGAATTAAAGCCTGTTAATCAGCAGTGTTTCTGAATTACCAGAACCTCCATGACCAGATTGGAACAGTGGGTGATCACAGGCGTTTTTCTAACAATCCCACTTTATAATTGTGTTCAGTGAAGCCTGGCTGGAAATACTTGAAAAAGTAAAGTCGAATTAACTTTTTCGTGAACCTTCCTTCTCTCTTTTTTTGCTTCCACTGAGTTTTTTCTTGGGCAGAACGTGACTGCTTCTGGTTCTAGATCAGTGAAATGTGACCCAGCTTACTTGCGTTTTGTCCTGATGGCATCAAATATCAGCTTCTCAGCTGCTTCTGTCCACTGACCTTCCAACAGGTCCGGGTCCGGTGTCGCTGGTCCGACCCACCTGTGTGCCTGCTGCTGTTCCAGGTGGCCGGCCCGTGGTTCCGAGGGAGTTTTTCTTTTCTGTAGAGCTTCTATCTGACGCCTGTGCTTCTGTGAGGAACTAAACTCAAGGTGTTTTAGTCTGATGGAAGCGTTGTTGTCTCAGCCTCTTGCTGATTTCAGGTCAGCACAGTGTTCAGGCTCCTGAACAAAAGGAAGAACTCTGGTGCAGAGAGATAACAGCGGATTGTCTCTGCTTGAAATATGTGTCAAAATGTTTCATTTTTGAAGCGAGTTAAGTGATAAAGTTTCTTCCTCTTTTTGTTCCTGTCTGTGACAGAAATGAAAGTTCATTATCTCCAGATGTCACCGTCGGGTTAGATAAAGCAAATGAAACAGAAAAAAAGCCCCTTATTGGAATTTAAAGCCTCTAGTAATAACATTAAAGTGCCAGTATTAGCATCCATGTTGAATTAGGGTTCAGAGATCCATATCTGCACAGCGCTCCCTTGAATAAATCCCGTCTAATTACACGTCTCCGCACAGATCCTTCATAAGTTGCTCGCTGTAATATAATAGTGCAGGAAGATAATGATATCTTATTTTCATGAATTAAATACAGTATAAGTAGCTCATAGATGCATGTATGGGTATTAATATTTATTTCCACAATGTGAGACCTGATATTTGCAGGAGCAGAGATGTTTTCATGTCTCGTGTCCGAGGTAGAAGCTGAGGTTCAGACGCTGCAGGTCCTGACGTCGCTTCGACCTCGGCGCGGCCTCCACCCACTGCTGTTCATTAATTAATACCTTATTGTAGAAGGGTTTGCCATTTACCACAGCCTCATATCAAGGATGAGTCTCCTACCTAATACATGTCCACAGTGATGGTCTGGTGTCAAACGTCACTGGAGGAACTGCTCCTGGACGCAATGAGACAAAATGTGGCCCTTTCAGTAGAAAATGAGAAAATGTCTAATATTTTTAGCATCTGTGCAAGTTTTCTATACAGTTTAACAAACTCCTCTGCATTTGGTGTTTTCTGTGTCTGTGAATGTTAACATCCAGAGGAGATGGAGGTCAGCTGGATCTCAGCTTCTCCTCTCCTCTGTGTCCTGGACCTGCTCAGTGTGGTGGAATCAGCACCTTAGAAAGGAACTGACTCAAACAGTTTGTTTCTAATCTTTGTAGCCAAACGTCCACATGTATAGTTGTCCCGGATCTCTGGCTGCAGCTCACAGATTACCAATTCACGAAGTGTGATTAGTCGTTGCCGTGACAGCGGCTAAGCTGCTGCTTAGAGATGCAGGTCAGACGCCCTGAAGAGCTCGTCCTCTGGGAGCCTCCTCCGCTTCATTATGGATTCTCATCTCTCATCATGTGACAGGAAGCAGGGAGTGAGCGTGAGGAGGGCAGCCACTGTGTTTAGTCCTAGAGCCATCGCCTGAGAGCTGCTGCAGGAGGTAGCTGCATCACAGTGACTTCCACTAACAGGCTCCGAGATTTGTAAGATTTGTTGGAGGCTGAAAAGGAGCCGAGAGCAGCAGAGCAGCACGTAGGACTCATCTGATCCAGACAGAACTATAGCAGAGGAGCTGAGGTCCCAGAGACAACGATGCCTTTTTAAATAAAACTGAACAGGTTGGAGGTGTTTGAATGCCTGGTTCTGCTCGGTGGTTCTGCAGGTTGTCTAATGGAGGATGATGCTTTGTTGCAAATGGTCAGTTGTAGAACTGGAAGAAGAACTGCTCGAACCTCTGCATTTGCTTAACACAGTGATTTTAAATATTTTACATGTGATATTAATATTAATCCCCAGTTAATAATAAGTCCTTTTATAACTGTTCCCAACCAGCTGGGCCCTGAATGGACCTCCGTGTCAACAGCACCAGAACAAAGCGGTTCGCAGCAGAACCAATTAATTCAGCAGCTCAAAGCTGTGAGGGCGACGTATGGTCCAGCTGATAAGCTGCTCGGCTTCACCGCCTTTAAACGGCTCCCCTGAAGCCCCCGGCGCCGCTGGGGATGTGGACCCGACCCGGGCTGGCTCCAGCACCGGTGGCGACAACAAGCAATTTGTGGAGGTTACACAGGGTAATTACCAGACGCTGCGTGAAGCGGGATGACACGGATCCTGTCGTGTGTTTCCCTGCAGGTGAAGGCGAGCAGCTTCATCCTGACTTGTACAGTGACATGAAGTCAGGATGTCACCCGTCATCAGGTGGATGTCGGGGCCGGACCCGGGTCAGAAGCCTCGGGTCCGGACCAGCAGGGCACGCGTCAGCAGCGTGATCCAATGTGACTCAGTACCTGCTGCCTAAAGTCAGATTGAAGGAAGCGTCACCACTGTTGCTCTGCAGAGTGCTCTGCTTTGCCTCTGCTGCCCCCGTGTGGCAGGACGTTTTCTGCAGGCGGAGGATCTGAGCTGTAGATTCACTTTCAATGACCTGACAGAATAGAAGCACATATGGCAGATTTTCGAGTTCTACTGAGTTTGGAACTGGAGGAAATGTGAACACAGACTGTGTCAGAAACACGAGCGGCTCCATCTCACGATGAATGTGTTTCAGTTCAAAGGACCAGTCAACCAGTAAAAGCTGTAGCTGCCACTGTTTCCTGTCGCTTCCTCAAACTGAAGCAGCTTCTGCTTCTGCCCTGTTGGAAGCTTATACTGAATCTGTCTGTGCGTCTCATCTGCAGCATCTCCTCTTTCTTCTCAGCAGGCTTTGCTCTTGGCGTCAGATCCGTTTCAGATGATCGATAGTTGGGTCTTTCATGAAGGTAACGTATCTGCTTATGCTTTTATTTTTAGATGATGTTGATGTTGCTTGATCTGGGAGTCGCTCGCTGTGACACTGGAGGCAGCAGAACTGTGTCTGGGTCAGGATCAGGATTCCGTCTGATGCAGCAGGTCCGGGTTGTGATGCCGGGTCAGCACCTCCCAGTGCAGTGACCACTGAGTTCATTATCAGACCTTGTCCAGTGTGACCACACAACAATGAAATGAGGCTCAGTCCGAACCGAGCGCGTTCACTGAGGAGAGTTTGTTTTTCACAGCTGCAAGTGAGGTGTCAGTGGTTCGGTCAGTAAATCCTTCAGTGAATGTTTGTGCAACTTCAGAGGAAACTTCTGTCAAAACGCCTTCAGCTCATTTTACTCGCATTTCACTTTGAACCTCGCTGCCGCCATCACACAGAATTTTAAAGAGCTGCAGTGAGAACAAGCCATGGAGCGTGTCTCAGTCTCAGATTCGCCTCTAATCTCCCTCAGAACCAGAGATCAAGCCGTGTGTTTGCTCGGCCCGTTTCACCTCTGAAGTGTGATGAACCTGCACAGATGTGGGCTCCGTGGTCACTCCGAGCATCACAAACAGGCGGTATGGGAAAGATGCAGCCTGCAGGTCCCAGGACCTGAACCATGATGCTGAGCTCACTCATATGTTCGTTGGAATGAAACTTTTTCACCACGTACTACGCTTTCTACGTGTATGTACAGTACTGAGTCAGCATTAGCAGCTACCTGCTCCTGCAGCTCAGTTGGTGTTTTGTGTTTCGAATCAGAGGCTGGTTTCCTGCTTTGGGCCTGTGTGAGCTGTGTTGCTACATCAAATGTGAAGTAGTGTTAGAAGTTACATGCATCACCTTTAAAACTAACTCAGCTTAGTCTTCCAGCTGAACTTGGCCTAGTGTTTGTGTGTGTGTGTTAATGTGTGATTCTTCTGAAAACCTGCTAAACATAAACTGACACTGGACCACTTACTTTTATTTGTTTACGGTGTCATGAGGGACCAGGTCTCGTCACTATTAATGCATGTAAGTGGCTGAAAGCCCTGCAGCGTGTTGATGCACAGGCTTCAGAGTGTTAATTAATAGGTAATGTGTGATTGTACAGAAGAAGTGTAGACGTAAACAAACACAAATGAGAGACGTCAACTGTTTATTTTCACTAGCTGGAGAATTGAATTAAAAAGCCTTTCATATAAATACTTGGATTTCTCTGTACAAAGCTGAGCTCAGTTATTAAAGTGCTGAAAGTAAAAATATGGGTAACAATAATAAATAAGGTAATAAACAAGAAAAGAGTAAAGCTGACAAAAGAAACAAGGAGTAGCACTGAACAGAAACATTCCTTTAATTTTCACAATAAAAATGTTGAGCAAAAGCTTTGATTAAAGTCTAACACAGATGATTGGAACCGTGACAGTAACATGTAGTAGTCTGGAAACTGCACAAGGACACAAATACTGGAAAACGATTCAAAGCATGATCAGAATTAAAAGGATGATGGACGACGGCTCTACACAGGTGCCGTTTGGTGTTTGGCAGTTTTATTTCAGCCCAGTCACACACTCAGCCAACAAAGACATAAAACCACCAGTGTTTTACTGAACATTCCTTATTTCTCTGGATACCTGTCATGAAGTTTGCCAGCAAATAAAGTTTCCCTGTTAAACGTGATGCTACATGAAGCTACAACCATTACACCAGGAGTTCAGCTCCTCAGCAGCCTCCTGCTGAACCCACTTATCTGACAGCGCTCCTGGACGTTTGTCAGGTGTTGTTCATGGGCTGTGGTGGAAAACACAGCTGTGAGCTCAGTGGCCGAAGTAAGAGTGACTCTCACTTCCTGTACTGGACCTGGTCCTCCTGGTCAGGTAGTCCCTACAGAGCACAGTTTACAGGTGAAACACCTCTTGTCTCTACTACAGTGGTGCAGGTTGGTCCCTCAGTACCTGCGAGCTTGTTGCAGCAGCTCCTCCTTCCTCTGCAGCAGCAGCATCTGTCGCTTCTCTGCAGTGGCACAAAACCCAACGTCCACGTCTTCTACAGTCTCTTCCACTTTCTTGTCATCCTCCATGGCACCTTCCTCCCTCTCTGACTCACTGCTGTCTCCATCCTCCTCCTCAGGCGGAGTCACCTCTATGATTGGATGCTCCACAGGCTGATGAGACAGGTCAAACCACAAAGGTTTATTCAAATTACCCAAAAACATCACATTGACTGTGATGAATGTCTTTTTCTGGTAAAAGATCTCAGATATGAGTTCTGAGATAAAAGAATTGTGGTATTGCATCTTGATAAAACTTTAAAACATTGAATCTATCAGAAATCAGTTAAATGTCAAAGCAGCTGCTTAATTCTGTCCAACCTGGTAGGAAATCAGATTAAGACCAGGAACTAACCAGTGGTGTGGCCGCCTGCAGGCGTCTCTCCAGGATGTTGTCAGTGGTGACCTCCAGGGATCGCGTGATCTCCAGATCCTGCTGGATCAGCTGGAGGGGAACCTGAGGGAACATCTCATGGACCTGCTGAACCTGAGACACAGACACACACCAGAGTTCATCTGTCAGTAGAGTAACCCTACTAACAGTTATGTTAGTAGGGTTATGTGGACCCACCTTGGTTCCGTGTACTGACCATGGCACTGATCGGAGACGGGCTGCTCGGCATCGTGCCCATGAAGTTGGTTGAAGCCATGAACTCTACAGAAAAACTGGGGAGCCAGCTGGAAATACGAGAACCTGGGGGTCAAAGGTCATAGCATGTCACACTCTCTAACGTTCATCATTTCACTGAAAAGTAGCAGAAACAAACGCCCTGACACCTATTAGGGTGAAGGCCTGTTAATTTCACTGTGTAAGTCTGTGCTGTTATAAAAAGGGGAAATAAGTTCCAGGACTTATGTTCATTTATTCCCCCGGATGTTGTTAGCTTCTTCCTCTCAAGCTAGACCCCGTGAACAGCGTTTTAACTTCAGCAGAACAACTTAGGCTCTGAAAAAATTCAGAACATCCCCACAGAAACACAGCAACAGGATGTAACCTGCCAGAGGCTTTAAACAAGCAGGAAGTCTATCTCACCATCGAAGTGGAAGAAGTGGTTGAGCTGGTTGAGGTGCAGCCGGGCGTCAGGAACAGCCTCCCTGGCGTCTCTCTCCACACGACCCTCATCGCCTTCTATGTTCAGGGACATTCGACACGTTGGACAGGACGTGTCCTGCTCGAGCCAGGAGCGCAGACATGAACTGAGGACGCAGCATGAAGTCAACATTCAGCTTCTGCATCTTCCGTTATAATGTAGCTCCTCATTACTATAATGATCCCTGATAGCGTCTGTATTTGAACTCATTATCGTCCCCACTGCTGTTTACTTAATCATTCATTTAGCTCAGCATTAGATTTCCCAGTAGCATCTAGGTCTGTTATGTGAGTCATTGTTGTCTCGCCTTTCCCACAGGTCGTGACGGAAGCAGGCAGCCTCATGCCTGTGCTACCCAATGATCAGGTCTGTTCTTTATCTCTAAACTGAAATCTGTAACAGAGGATGTTTGAATGAAGAGCAACATATTCTGCTCAGCAGCACTAAAGCCGTTTGCTGGTGTGTGAAGGTTTGTCAGAGCTCTTGTCATAACAATCACTGACCTGTGGAAGAGGTGGCCACAGGGCAGTTTCCGAGCTGAGCTCATAGCGTCCCAGCAAATGGCACAGTCATCGTTATTGGCTGCAACTTCATCTGCAGACGCCACTGAAAACCTGAAAGCACAGGGTCAGCTGGTTGAATGAGAGCCTTTTAATGGCATGTGTAGTAACAATAACATCTAGTCATCTCTGCAGCCTGTGATACCAACCGGCTCTCCATATTGTGCAGGACTCTCAGGTAGTTGTGGTGGCGGCGGATTCTCTTTTGAACCTCCTCAACGAGGAAGCGCAGCTGCATGAAGATGACTAGACTCGCCATGGACAACCAGCTGTTGGTGAAGAGCTGGTGAGAGACGCTGATGTTGTCATAGATGTTAACATTAACAACTATTTCAATACATGAATCTGAAACCCAATAAAGTCAGCAGAGAACAAGTCAGGCTCCTGAACTCACCAGCATGTGGACGTGGTGCAGCAGGTCCAGGCCCAGCAGCAACAGCTCCATCAGCAGGTCAGTGTAGTACACGTACGAGGATTTATTCTCCCAGCTGCCCTCCTGGTTCATGTCCCACAGGTGGATGGAGTACCTGCGCACACACACACACACACACACACACACACACACACACACACACACACACACACACACACACACACACACACACACACACACACACACACACACAGCACTCTAAGCTGTATGTCTCATTGGCAAAGTGAGTTTTTTTTTTTAACGTACTGAAACATGCCGTGCGTCGTCCGGACGGTCACCAACATACACTGAAACACAAAGAGAGAACATCATGAACAGACATCTAAGTGTTTGGCTCTATGCAGGTGTCTGAGATCCAAACCCAAGCGTCTGACGCAGCCTGGAAATTTATAGGTAAAAAGATTTATAAGCAAAGTGGGAAACAAAGCAGTCTCCTAAAAAATCAACTATATAAATGCAATATATGAATAAAGAAAATAATAAAATATGAAGAAAATGTAAATAAAGAAAATCTAAAGAGGGCGGGATGAATCCCATGAAGCTTTGGGGCTTTCCTTCAGTTTGATTGCTGATTTGAAGGTTTAAGGCTGCAGCATTGACATCTGGTGGTTTGGAAAACATCGACTCCCTCAGGACTGGACCAGAAGCTCCACAAACCAGAAGTGCACTAAAAGACTAGGCGGTTTATATGTAGTAATCTATTACGTTACCCATCAAACCCTTCCCCTCATTAAACATGTCAGATAATCTAACTTTAAAATGTTGGAAACAATTAAAGTAAAACAAACAAATTTCATCTGCTTAAACAAGGTTTGAGATTCAGTATCCTCCATGAGGAAATTTGGGAAAACTGAGCAGAAGCAAGTTAAGTCTAATAAAATCTAAAGTTTAACGCTTGAGTCCTGAGGAGGTGGGTTTATTTTTCTCACCTCTGCAGCCATGAAGGCGGCGGTGTGACGGCCTTGACTGCGAGCCAGTCGGCTGCAGAGCGAAGCCAGACCACCACAGCACAGCAGCAGCATCACCAGCAGCAGCAGGACCCGCATATGACTGGACAGAGGAGTGGCCGGAGAGAAGGACAGCTGCACCAACAGACACAGAGCGTTAAAGCAAACCTTTTTCACATGTGATATTAGATACTTAACAAAGGCAAAAAATAATAAGTCTGTTGTGCTTGATAGCAGCTTTTGTTTTATTCAAAAGAATGTTGAAGAAGTGACAGCACAGATGGAAGAACATTAGCTTTAATGTGTGTAAGTGTGAAGGACCCAAATAGAAATTAATTAATAGTTAATGTCCCCATTAGATGCTCAGAGGTTTGGCGCTGAGCCTGCTAATAAGGTGTGCCAGACACGCTACTACCAGGTGGGTTGTTCATAAGTAACAGCTATTTAGATCAGTAGTTACACAGTAACATTATTCCATTATTCACCAAAACCTGCTCAAAATCTCAAAGTCAGAGGAACGATGTTGTCTGTGTGTGTAAGGCATCACTTTGTGACACCCGAACAATCACTGGTCTAAGAATCTGACTTAGAAGATGTCTAATTGACTAAAACAATCAGCTGATTTCATTCATTCTGGAATCGCCTGGTTATGATGTTCATGTAAACTGCTCGTGTGTTCTTTCGTTGTGAACCGTACATATTCAAAGCGGTCTTTGCACAGCTGAACCAGGAGGTGTAAAAAGACTGGGATGGCAAACCAAAGCCACCACATCACCACCTCCTCCACCGTCTGAACGTTCAGGACACCGAACACAAAGATGAACTTGTAGAAGACGAAGTTCCAGAACTTATCCTTCAAGTGCTGCAGACAAAAAGTAAAACAGCGACTTAGACGACATTTCCACACACACATTGCTTCATGTTGAAACAGTGGCAGCTTGAAAAGCCCAAATTTGAATTCACTCAAATGTTTGCAGACTTTGTCACAGACCTGTTTCTCACTAATGCGCAGTGGTCCGAACACAATGCACTGGATGGACTTGGCGATTAACAGCAAGACACAACAGACTGTGTTTACCATCAACTGCACAAAGACACACAGAAGAACAATCATTAAGGACCTCCCTGGACATTTATTATTACACATAAGGCAACGAATGAGTGTGAATCAAACAAAGAGCCACAAATAGTTGTCTAAACAACTCGGTATCTGGAAAGAAACAGAGTGAAATGTGCCAAAAGTCTCTTGACTTTTGGTTCGTTTGTTAAACAGTGATATGTACAATACAAAGGAGGATTCGACAATGAACTATGAATGTTTTTTAAACACAGCACGCTTGAGCTCATGATAAACAGATGATAATCAGGGCTCACCCAAACGAACACGCCATCAGTCAGCAGGTGCAGCAGGACGCCTGCAGCCACGTCTCCGTAACCTGGACCCAGACGCTCTCCGCCGTCCTTCATGTAACGGACGATCCTGGAGCTGTGGACCGGGTGGTTCTGGGCCTCCTCTGGGCCGGACTGGAACTGGATGTCGGAGGAGCAGAGGGTCAGGACAGTTCCGACCAGCAGGGCAGCACTCACAGCCGCGTATGTCTGCAAACTGGGCCAGGGGAACCGCTCCAGGAACAGGAAAGGCATGACTGCGGCGCAGACGATCAGCACTGACGGAGATTTAAACCGTTACATAACAAGCTAACGGCCATCAACCGTCGCATTCTGGTGTTCTTTGTTCTTCACCAACCCGTCCGTCACATGTCCGTCACAGAGGAGTTACGTGCGACGGGTTCTTTCGTCTTCATCCTCCTATGCTCTTATTCCCTCCAACGTTACACTATCTCCAACGCTAACGTTAGCTAGCCTGCTAGCCCGTTAGCCCGCTAGCCTTGCGCCAACAACCCGTAATTCATTGTCGTTTAATTCCGCTTGAAGAGACAACCAGATAGAATTAAACCGTAATTAATGAAGTGACTACATTCAGATGCCACAGTCACATTAGTAGTAAAGACGTTCCAGCGTCTCCTCTGGAAGCTTTGGATAAATACTTCCGGCCTTTTTCTTCTTCCTCCTCGTTTTAGTGTTTATTGGTGGTTAACAAAGAACATAATGGTGCGTTATCGCCACCAATTGGACTGGGGCGTCCAAAGCTTCTGACCAAAAGCTTTGGCTCTAATAATCACGTTTTGGCACCATGAAAGCATCTTATTGGTTTAACTGGTCCATACAGGAAGTTAAAAGTGGTGAAACAACTCGGTGGTCACTCGTGCAGTTTTAATCAGACACAAAATGTGAAGAACAAACATGTTGCAGCAACATTGGGTCGTAGATCTGAGTCCTAGCGTCATGTCATAGAGTTAAACAGTCACGATCGACGATCGCTGTAAAGAGAATTACGATGATTATTTCCGTCGTTTACACAAAATTTAGAAGACGTGGTGTTACTACGTCCACTAGAAAACGTGTAGCGGATCATATTTACAAGTTATGGCCGTTTGAAACCGAAATAAGCAGCTGTAGTCAACACAAACCGAGCTAAACGCCTTAACGAGGCGGTGCGCGCTCCCGCGTGCGGAAATCAATTTCTGGCAGACAGTCACTTTTTGGCACGACACCGGTTAAAACAACTCTAGTATATCCTTTTTGATTTTATTCAAAGTAAATAAATGATATGAAACAAAGTTTATAAACAGTGTCTAAGGCTAATTCAACAAATGTACCAAAATGCACCTTCCAGCCTCTGATTGGCTGAACACCTGCTCCAGGTCCTAAACTACGAGTCCGCCTCGCTTTATGTAGTAGGTCTGGTGCCGGTAACATTTACACTCACTGTTTAATAGTAATTTTATGTTTGCATAAAACATAAAAACACATAACACAAACATATATTTTTAATCATCCCTTTCTTTAATAGATTCGGTGTATTATTGTAAATGTTTTTACATTTATTTTAAAGACACTTTAACAGCGTAGTACTGACGGAAAATGTTTGGTGTCGGACCGCAGGCGCTACATCTGACTTCCGGTTGGTGTTTCCACCATGTGAGAGATGGCTTCGCCAGCTCAGGAGTCAACTCTGATCGGTTTGTGTGATGGCGCCGTGGACCCAAAGAGACATCAGTCATCGTTTCTGACCAACAAAGTCGGCGGTCAGCCGGACTGGCAGCCCGTCCTCCGCCGCCAGTTTCCCCGCTGTGCTCGCTGCGGAGCTCCGTTAGCCCATGTGGTGCAGGTATACTGCCCCCTGGAGGCCTCTCCCTACCACAGAAACCTCCACCTGTTTGCCTGCTCGGGTGCCGACTGCAGTGGGCGGTCGGAATCCTGGAAGGCGCTGCGGTCTCAGTGTTTGGAGTCGGAGGTGGAACCCAGCAAGGTCGCGCCGGCTCAGGAGGCTTCTCTGTCGGCTAGTGACTGGTGCGACAGCGCCGATGATTGGGGGGCGGAGGAGGGAGGTGACGGATGGGGAGGAGTGAAGCCCAACAGACGGGTTGAGGACGAGCCGCCAGGTAACGCGCAGCGCGACAGACTGAACAAAACAACTAACTAACTAATAAATGGAACTAGATTTAGTACGCGTTTACATTCATTCCACTAAGGCAGTAAAGCAGTAAGATGATGCAGGGACTGCGGGGCCGCGGATCAGAAATCAGGAAAGGTTCCAGTGAAAGAAATGCGAGTTTGTTACTGGTAACAATTACGGTTGTGCAGCTGGATGAGCCTGGTTCCCTGAATAAAAATTAATGACAAGTTTCAAATTATTGCAGAAGAATTTGGTCTTTCAGGCTTTAATGCACATTGACCCCACTTCACCTTCATCACCAGGTTTGAAGCACCAGAAGTTCAATTCAATTTTGTTTATGTATCGCCAATTCACAGCATAGTTATCTCAAGTCACTTTATAAGACCTTACACAACTAAACCCAACAAGTCCCACATACAGCAAGCCTTTAATAGTAATAATTACAAATACCCCTGAATAGTTTTACATACATCAGCAACAATCTCCCATTCTTCAAAAAGTTACAAAGCTCCACTGAACACATTTTACAAACAACACTGAATGTGTATTTCTGCTATAAGCAGTCATTTCCCTTTTGAAAAAGGCTCCAGGCTTGTTAACGTATAGTTTTCTTGCCAAGCTTGACTGGCTCCTAACGTGTGAGAGCCTGTAAACCCTGCTGCTACATCCAGCTGATAAACTAAGCTGCCAAGCAAACTTCAGTCGGCATATAGCAATTTGCTGGATTATGTGATGAATATGATTTGGTCTCCGTATTATTAAAATCTTGTCTCGTTTTCTCAGCAGAAGATCCAGCACACAGCGACATGGACGTTGGGAGCAGACTTCAGGTCCTCCGTTTGGGTGAACCCCTTATGGACACTTCCCTCCTCCGCTCGTTCTTCATCAGTGTGCTGGACGAGTCCGATCTGTTGGGAGAGGGCTACGACCTGGACCACGCTCAGGAGCTGCTGAGGGAGTACGAGAGCAGAGAGGGGGTGACAGTGGGGGAGCTGAACAGCAAGGAAGGCAGCGGTGGGGAGGAGAAATACGAGAAGACCAGGGCCAAACACGGAGATGCCGTCTTCTCCAGATTCATGAAGAACATCTCACTGTGCCCACAGCAGATCCTGCGCTACTGCCGCGGCGGGAAGCCGCTCTTCATCTCTGAGCCACCATCCAACATGGCTCAGGTGGTGTCAGCGTGTGCTTCCTGTGGCGGCTCCAGGACCTTTGAGCTGCAGCTGATGCCGGCTCTGGTCAGTCTGCTGCAGAGGACGGACGGCAGCGCACAGCTGGAGTTCGGGACCGTCCTGGTTTACACCTGCGCACAGAGCTGCTGGAAAGAAGGATCGGCATCAGCTGTGGAGGAGGTGTGCTTGGTTCAGACAGACCCGGACCAGCAGCTGTTTAAATGACCGTTAAAGAGGAAACGTGAGTGCTGCAGGAGGAGAAAGATCTGACTATTAACAGACTAAAATCCAGTGAGCGACTGTATCAGTCAGAGTTGGAGCCACAGGTCTTGTAATAACACGGCTACACAGATAAAGCCCAGCTTGTTGCAGCCTGGAACGGGCCGTGACCTGGCACTGCCCCACTGTGGTCAGACACGTCCTCAAACGCTGGGGCACATTCATGACTTCAGCCCACGCTGCACATTAGGCCCGTGTGCCTCAGCACATTGACTCTAATTACTTTTTGCCTTGTCTGCTTTGCTTGTTGCTAAGCAAGAAGACCTGCTCTGACCTTTGACCTCCCTTTAATAAAACAAGAGTGCCTCAGATGTGAAGCTGTAGGTCTAAAATCCTCATCCACTAAATGTGTCTCTGTCTCTGCATCCAAAGGACATCTTTTATTTTTACTTCAACCTTACATGTCTCTATAATTCAGACTCACACGAGAACAGCTCAGGTTGAACAGAAACATAGGAAACAAACCACACAAAGATGACAAGCAAAGTATAAAAAATGTTTGCGATCGCTCAATAGCCTTCATTTCACTAGACCAGATCTCGAGTATCAAAAATAGATTTCTTAATTATCTTGCCAATAAATATTTACGACTTTTTCCATTTTGTGCAACTTTTAGCTTCTGTAATGATCCTTACGACCGCGTGACTCGGTTTGAAGCCCTTTGGTTCTTTTAAAAAGGTCAAATTCTTTTTGTATTGACTGAGGTACGAGTTGATTTTCCTGTAAAATTCCTGAGACCGTGAAATCATGCAAGTCCTCGCCACCGCTGCTAGTGGGCTTTGAGGCACTTTGGTGCAAACGTGAGCATCCTGCATCTACTGAGGGCCTCCACAGAACCGCATGGCGCCGCTGGAGCCGTGCTGCCAGTCGTACTGGTCAAACTGGTCGGGTCGAACGCTGCTGCTCAGGCTGCTGATGTCTCTGTCGATGATCTCATTCACTGCAACCAGAGGACAACAAGGAAGCTTGGTTTGTATTTACAAGAGGTTTATTTTAATATTCAAGAGGTTTAGCCAAAGTGCAGGAGAAGAGAAGAGGATCCTGGCTAAACTGGGTCTATACTGCAGAAGAGATTCTGCAGATTCCCTGATGCATCAGACTCTACGTTCAGTGCTGTTATTGATCCAATTGTCCAAAACTCACCCACTGCACCAGCGTTATGTTAACTTTCTCCTGTGCAATATGTATATGCAATGATCATTCTAATAACCCTGAACGCCGCTGCCTCCGCTCATCTTGTATGGTGTTGTACGGTGCCATCTGATCTGATTTTAACCCTGTACTGTGTCTCTACCTCCCTAATAACAAAAGCTCAGTACTTTAAGCTAATGAATGATGTTCTCCTCGTCCTACAGCCCTCAGACGTTAAACCCTCATTTGATGGAACCGAAGGTTCTTTATAGACGCTCAAGTTTTATAGCACTAAAAGATTCGATCACAGCTCAGGAACTCAGCTCTGTTCATGTAAAATTTAAGTCCTTTGTAAAACACAAATCCTAATTAAAGATCAAACAGCCACATAAATATAAAGACTTCACATCAACTCTAGTCTATTAATAGTCAATTCAATTTTATTTATATAGCAAAGTTATCTGAGAGGAGTAAAAGACAGTAAATGGCTCCATCTCTGTTCTGTCTGTTCATAACTGAAACCTGAAGAGCCAGAAGCAAAGAGTGCTCCAGTGATCCTCATCCTCATCCAAGTGAACACATTCAAACTCAGTGGTGGAACAGACTGAGCAGGTACTTTGTGGTTTGCCTTCATCTGATACATTAACTAACATTTCAGTCACAATTAAATAGATTAGATGTGATAAAGACCAAACCATAGGCATTTAAAAAGAGTTAAGAGCTAAAACTAAACAAAAACATGTTTTATTTTGAAGGTTCTTGGGAACAACTGCAGCAACGAGCTGCAGGAAGCAGCTGCTGCCATTAGTGTTTCCCAGCAAGCAGCTCAGGTGTTTTAACCTTTGACCTCCGTGTCTCAGGCAGCTGCTGCAGTCGATGTCACGCAGAGGTCGGGGGCTCAACAACAGCTGCCGTCCACAGACTGAGACAAATTTAACTCCCATCTGCATCGTTGAGACCAGCAGACACGGCTATTATTAACCAGAACAGAGACGCGCTAACGTCACAGGCCACGGAGAGGAGATACTTACACATCACAGATTATTCCAATCAGTCCCTACAACTAGTAACAAGGTAAAGCGTGAGATTGATGCTAAGTGACTCTAACAAGGCCCCTTCACTTTCTATCATCTCAGTCTCACTGACATCAAGGAGGACAGGTCTGATAATGGAAGCTGCTGCTTACCGTCATCCAGTGTGATCTCCTGAAGACCCAGGGAACCCAGACTGGGCTGCTCCTCTGGCTCCTGTTTGATATTGAGGACCTGACCTGGGCTGGTGCTCAGACTGCTCTTCTGGCCATCAGTGGGGGGTACAAAGGATCTACAGGAGCTTAGACATGAAGACTGTTCCCTCTGAGGTACAACAGGGGAGCTTTGGAGGGCCAGGGAGGTCGGAGGGTGGGTGGGGAAGGGCGGGGTCTGCATAGTGGAGACCTGAGAGGGGAGTGAGGAGGTCTGAGGTGGCAATGCGGAGACCTGAGGGGGGCCGGTGAAGGCCCGAGGGGTTATGATGGAGCTCTGAAGAGGAATCTGGGGAGTTATGGCTGGTGAGGTGTGAGGAAACAGGGTGGTGGAGGAGACGGGAGGATGATGGAGAGGATGGGTTTGGTGGGATCGAGGAGCACGATGAACTGAAAGGTCGGAGGAATCATAAAAAGTGAAAGCAGGCGGATGATGGGAGACGTGCTCCCGCTCCCAGGGCTCCTGCTTGACGAGCAGAGCTCCTGCTGCAGGGCTGAGATGAAAGGTGAAGTTCTGTGCTAGACTTTTTCTTCTCTTCCCATTGGAGACGTAGAACTGGACCTGTACCGGCCCGGGGGTCTTCTTGTTGTAACGAGGGACCTCCACCACAATGCTGCTCTAAAGGACAAACAGCACATTTAAATCCTATCCATCCTAAAAGTGCTTGTGTGAGAACTGGAACTGGTGGTGATTTCAACATAAACCAACAAATACTGCAGCTTCAAAAGTGGTCTAAGCTTCGTGGGGACACGCTCATTCTGTGGTTTCAACAAGCTTCCGTTAACTTCCCCTTTGCACTTCCTCTCGAGGGAATCCTCAACGCCATCTTGACGTTCAGACAGTAAAGGAGTAAAACATTGACTCAAAGAACAGATTTAGTTTAAAAATAAAGTAGAATTAAAGCTTTACCACTGAGAAGAAAGTCTGCACGGGGTCGTGATCGTGTGATGGTCTAGTTCTGGTTATATTCATGCATGTCCTTATCAGACCTGACAACACTCACACAAACTCGTTTGTTACTAGTTCAGAGCAGCCAAGTTCATGTTGTGCAGTGTTTCCTGTGGCTCATATCTGATCCTGAGTCACACACTTCACTTTTGTCTGTCACTAAGACAATGGTGACCAAACCGGGGGACGGGGCCTCCAAAGGGCCACCAAATGACCTAACAGGTCCCGGATGAGAAAAGAAGGAACTCTAATGGTGAGAGAGAGAAGCTCAAAGGGGGAAACGATAACAAGTGAAACTCTAGAAGACAGTCCCACAGCGTCTGCGAGTTTGGCTTTAGAGCAGCATCTAAACATGTTAATACACCTGTCACAGTATAAAGTAGCTCAACACTCTAAAAATCAACTGACTCCTGTGACACCTCACACGTCACCTGTACATGACTGTCCCTGAACGCCTCACGGCAAAAACACGAGGCGCACGTGTTTTACGCCAGAAGAAATTAAACCTGAGTTTGTGTCAGACATGAGACCTCGTCTCATGCATCATACCTCCTCATCAAACTCTGATGGCACTAATAAGAATCAGTAACGTCTAAAGGGTCTGAATGGTTCTGTAGCTCGGCACCTCCACTGGGAGCAGAGGATGTGGACCTCAGGTTTCTACTCACTTCACTGCTCTTTTCTGGCACAACCCTGGCATCCATCTCCCACAGCGACCGGCCGTCTGAGGAGACCAAAGTTCTTGCTCACATTTATGACCATAACCAAGGAACAGAGATGTTGGGTTTTGCAGAACATGAATCTCACCAGGGCCCCTTTCCATGAACATCACTCTGGACTGGGTGGAGATGTTGCTGCCACGGATCAGCAGTTCTTCTCCTCCGTTCACAGAGCAGCTGGTTGGACTGAAGCTGTCGACCTGAGGAAGCTCCTGACCAGAGCGCTGGGCTGAAGCACCGTGTTTACATAATCAGTCGCTTCACATATTTACATCGAGTCCACTGAAAGATCCTGTTTTATTGTTTAGAATCTGACTGGAGCTGGAACTGGACATAGTTTAATAGATGAGGTCCCTGCAGGACTGAAGGCTGAACAGTGGCTGACTGCAGCAGCGCCTTCACTTATAGACAGAGGAAGTGATCACTGATTATGATCTGTTCATCTAAATACTGCATACGCATGAAGCAACGGCTCACATCCCCTAAATGACACTCATCTCCTTATCAGTTAAGACAAAGCCCAAACATTCTGTATCCTGCTGCTTGTGTAATGTAACACTGAGGACACTCACAACACTCCACGGGGATGGACAGCGTCTGCAGCCACAGCAGCTGACGGTCCCACTGAGGGATGCCGACCCTGAACACAACGCGCACCCTGGTGTTCTTCCGCCCGATGTCCGTCTCTCCTTTCTTCAGCTCGATGTCGGCGTTGCGCAGCTTCAGGATGCCGGCGCAGTCGATGCTGTGGAGCGGGAGCCGAGTGGCGAGCTGTTAATGATGCTGCTAGCTCTGTGCTAAACCCGATTCACATCCCGACAGACTTCAGTCACGCTTGCATGCTGCGCTTCACTAGCTGCTGCACAAAGCAGGCAATGACGTCCACATTCCTCCAACTGCAGCAGAAACCAAACAGGTGGAGCGAGGGGAGATGTGCTCAAGTTTAAACAAACCAAACAGGTTCTTTGGCTCACAGTTCAGCGTCACTGGCTCCAAATACCTGAGTTTTTTCATTCACAGAGGATCATAACATTGTTAATCACAGAGCCGGAGCTCAGAGCCACACACACGTAGCAGAAGCAGCACTAGGAGCAGAACTAGCTCACACGCAGACGGAGGCTTGATGGAACAGCAAGTTGTTGCCATGGTTACCTCGTGGACATGCTGTTTTCTGGAAGCAGGGGGACCTCCAGCACTTTGGTGCCACCTAGGAGCCTCTCCTGGCAGGTGGTGGTGACCGTCTTCCCCGTCACGCGGTGCACCTGGTAGAAGGCGTGGGGGCGAAGGTAGCGGTCGTCTGCCGTGCCGATGAACAGCTGGAGGCTGAGCTGCTGCTCACTGTATCCACTGAGCTGCACACAAGCCAGAGACACACGTCTGACTAACGGCGATTCCATTTTAAAAGAAGTTAAACTTGCTGAAGTTGTTGATCCTCTGCGAACACAACCTCAAACCTGAAAAGCATGAATCGACTGATCATTCACAGGCTTAAACTCCACTATGACACACAATGATATCATCCTCTCTGACCAAACCTAACAGAGACTGGCTGAAGGTGCTGCTTCGTAACATGTAAACAGGACTCCTGTGTGCATGATTTATAATGGACGGCGCCACCATTACGGCCGCTTCACGCTGTGGAAGCTTCTGCTGTGTTTCACCTGCTTGATTTTCACTTTCCTTTGTCACTATTAGCCATCTGACATTTCACACATCATCGCAGAATGAAGCTCCTCTGGCTTCAGCAGTGGCCTTGAAACGGTGACACCCAGAATAGCTGCTGGTGTCGGTTACACGCGAGGCCCGGATGGAGCTTTACTCTCCTCAGCTCTGATCCACGAGAGGCGTTCCCACACAACATCAGCAAACACAGGCCGCTCCCAGCCCCAGTGGATCATCACAGGCTCAGTGTCCGTGGGCTCTAAGCGCTGAAGAAAAATGTACAGGGACCAATGTATGTTCTGGGAGTCGCCTATAAAAGCTGACCTTTGCTACAAGCGTCCGTGTCGTCCACTGTGTCACAGCTTAACTTACATTAACCTTCTGGACACACTTTGTTGAGACTTATCTCCACCATCACTAACCAGAATTAAACATTATGAATAAACCGTTGCATGAAGGATTAAATAAAACTGTAGAACAGCATATACTGAACTAAGGCTGAGCAAGGGAGCGTTCACCTTAACAACAGGGTGTCCTTCAGCTGCCTTAATGGCCCCTCGGCTGCCCTCCGTCTCATAATGAGCCCGGTGGTAGGACTTGGGCTGAACCTCCAGCTTCAGCTCATACCGGTCATACTGGCTGGGCAGGGGCCAATCCAGAGGAGGAGGGGTCAAGGCCCTGAAGCAGAGACAGCAGGTACATAAGGATCCGAGCACAGGGCAGGTTTGTCAATCAGGACCCTTCTAAACCAACCAACCCGAACAGAGGGGGGTTTCCAGGCTTAGGTTTGTTCCAGCTGAAGTGTGAAGGCACGTGCAGCACGAGCTCAGCCAGGCCTTCCTGTTCATGTCCCTCCTCCCCCAGCGGGGGGTCTTCCGGGCCCACATGGCCCAGCTGACTCCCTGACGTCCTCCTGGTCTTGGAAGGAACGTCCAGGTCTTGGCAGCCAGACACCTGAAGGGGCCCGGGCGCCCCAGGGGAGGATCCCAGCCAGGTTTCATCGGTGACGCTGCCCCTTGGAGAGGCACCAGGTGTCGGGCTGGGTGAGTGGTGGGGGGAGGGCGAACAGGTGAGGGGTTCAGCGCTGGTGTGTCGCCTCTTTCCACAGGGAGAAGTGGGTCTGGACGACGGCCTGCAGGGACAGATAGTGAGAGCTCAAATAATAAAAACGACTTTGAACGGGAAAGTGATGCTTCTCTGCACAAGATTAATTCATGATCCTAAACAAATCTACCTACAAAATGACAGTTTGAACAAAAAACAGATGCCTTTAAAAGCCTCTAAAGAACCATGAGCCGTCATTTACAGCTCTACTCAGGCAGAAAAGCAAACAACAATAACAGCAGCAGCAGCAGCAGCAGCAACCATCAACGTGGTAATAATTAATGGAGCAGATGGAAACTGCTGCAGACCCAAGGACAGGTCCAAACTCTTCCAGGGTGCGGGTACTGCTTTGTAAACAGGGATGTGCTGCTTAGTGAAACCACTGTGCTGGTACCTGGAGTTGGGCCGTCGACTAAGCCAGCTGTCCTCTGTGACACTGGTGCGAGGTGAATGACAAGGAGACTGAAGTGGCGACTGAAAGGGTGACAGCGTCGGGTTAAATGCCGAGGGATGCTGGTATTTTTGTTGCCATAATTCCACACCGAAAGCTCCACCCCCACAGCCTGGGGACCCCAGGGGAGACCCAGCAGGAGATCCCAGGGTGGGAAGATCATAAAGCTCAACCTCCTCATCATAGACGTGTGAGAAGGACTCGCAAGAATGGTCAGACATCCAGCTCCTGGATGAGAGGCTGCTGCAGGGGCTCTGGGAGAGCGCTGGATCCCGGTAGCAGTGGTCCAGGGGCAGGTAGAGCTGGTCTCTGGACCACGATGTCTCCAGAAAGCCCCCCTCAGCGCCTCCCGCTGCCAAACCTTCCTGGCTAATCTCTGTCTCCACATGGTTGATGGGTGCGATGGAAGTGATCTCAATACTTGGGCAGTCAAAGGCTCTGAGGTTCCCCTGGGCTCCACCCTGGGGCCCCTGGGACTGGTAGGTGTCTGCAGTGAAGTGACAGGGAAGGTGACTCTGCAGCTCCTGGCTGACGGGAGGCTCAGCCAGAGGCTGCGAGGAGGTAGGAAGAGTCTTCACATGAAGATCTGGAGCTGGAAAACAAACATTGCCAACACTCATTACACAGTCATCCGTACACAATCCATCACTGTGACATATGAAGCCAAAATGACACCGTGCTGATCTGCTTTTTGTTCGTTTGTCCACTAAAACTGTCAAGTTACAAATTTTAGTTACCTTTAAAGTTCCAACCACATGATGGTGACATATTATTACAGATCATTACGTTAATCTATGCAGCTGCACACTTCCGCCACAGCCCTACTATTAAAACCACTGTGTCTCACACACCGTACACGCTACATGCAAAACGGGCATCAAAGCAGCAACTGTGATCTGCTTCAACAGTTCTACTCACTGCATCTTTGCAAATAAACCTCAGCGTGTTGCTGCAAATAAATAAAGCAGATGATGCAACTGGGGGGGGGGGGGCAGTGGCCACCACCAGCTGTGTGCCACAGAGCGGTTAGAAAAGCAGGAAGTAAAACCTCCCAGCTCAACTTGACACGACGTCTGTGGTGAAGAACTCGCGCTTCTGGAGCCCTCAGCCGCCGGCCGAGCGGCCCGGTTGTCCTCCTTCTGGGTCAAGGTGATGATGGAACGACTACTTTAATGAGCAGTCGAAAACCAGGCAAAAACAAACTGGAGGAGAAAGAAGGCTGTGGTGACAGAAGACTTCAGATTAGTCAGTGTTTCCCACGCCACAAAAACAGGAAGGCGAGAGGGAAGGTGAAGACGATGGACGGCAGAGACCAGGATCCAGAACCCAGAACCCAGTAACACGCTGCCATCGCTCCTAAAGCCAGACACTGCTCCCGTCACTCTGGGGGACAGCCCGCCACCTCCTCCATCCAAATACATTGAAAGTTCCTCGTGGTTTGGGGCCTGGGTGAGGCTTCTCAGTTAAGTTCTGGACCAGGCGGCTGAACCACACACCTAAAAGCTTCAATCGCTTCTTCAAACAAAGGCGAGCTGAACTGTTTGTGCTCTAGTTCTTTGCTGCTTTGGGCCCCTCTGGTCTCTGGCGTTCACTGATCAGAGGCCTGGCTGGTACAGTTTATATCCAACAGGAACGGAGACGAACGATCACAGCAGGTGATCAGGTCACAATGATTAACTCAAACAGTTTCTGTATCATCAGGTTCTGATCAGTAACTTCCAGTAAATGTTCCGATGACCAGCAGGAACTGATCCAAACATCTGCAGAACCCATCTCTGCTCATCCAAACGTTAAACTTGGTTCTAACGTAACAGCAAACTGTCAAGTGTCAAAAATACATGAAACAACATAACTTCCTGTTACAACGTTCACATTAAAATCCCCTAATCCTGTTGCCAACGCAAACTGACTGAACATTTATAAAAAGGACCATAATATTAAGTGCTATTAGTGGCATCTAATCCAGCTGAAACGTGAAACCAAAATAAAAATAGATTGATTAAAACTTAATAAATAAATAATAATTAATAAATGGGCACAGTCACCGAGCCAATTATGAGCGATACTTAAATATAAAGTAAATATTATTTATCACTGGTGATGTCCAAGTTACAGGTGAATTAGACAAAGTTCACATTAACTCAAGAGAAAAGCGCAGCTCGGAGCTTCAGTCACAACCACACGTTGAATGAAACAATGTGCATCCAAACACATTGGTGATCAAATATACCAGTGTAAAACAGTGTTTGAAGTATAAAAACATCACCTGAAGTACAAAACCAACACATAAAACAACAGCTGCATGGATGAGTGTACTTCTGACCGCTGCTCGTCTAATATCAGTAAACTAAAGCTGTGACATGTTGCGGCATCCCGCCTTTACTTTGGCAACGCATTCCCTTCACTTCCGGTGTGACTGTGGGTAACCCCCGCCAACTTAGCGCTGCTAACTGTGGCGGCTAAAGCCGCGTACCTGCCGCTTGTCTGCCGTCACCCTCGAAGATCAGCCTGAAGTCCAGCTCCTCCGCGTACTTCAGCGAGGACATTGACCCGGAGACGTCCTGCGGCGGCCTGACTGTCTCTGCTCGGGACCAGTCTGTCGCTACTGCGGACCCGTCTCGCGCTCTTCCATCCGACTGAAAGCAGAACTCCGCTTCAACTCGAGCTCCGACAACCCGTCGAACAAAAGTTGTTCAGCGACGTCCACGCGCAGAGAAACGCAGCTCCGGCCTCTGTAGCAGCGACACGAGCGTCTCCTGTGTGTGAGCGCGAGGCTTTGCGTCGTCGCTTGTTTGAAGTTGTTGTGTAGCTGTTTGTGTTGAGCTGCAGCGACTTTTACTCTCCTCCAGGTTGATCCGAATGCGGCGTTCACTTCCCCTCGGTAAATTCTAATGGCGCATTAAAGCGTGAGCAGGAAATTAGTAAACAGGCTACGTTGCTGAGCACAATGCCCCAGAACTGACGCCGATTACGGTTCCCACTGTGCAGAACACGCGGTAAACAGGTGCACAGCAACAACAGACGATTAATCCCACTGGGGAAAGACGCTTCCACAAGGATTCATTGTCTTATTCCACTGCATTAAAGCATCAATTTGAAACAGGTCACCTGATTAACAACAACACCAACACTTTAGAACGCATGGTTCACACGTCGGGTGAACGTTTTTATAATGCTTACACATGCCATGCTAAAGAGTTAAATTATTATTATAATAATTAATAATAATTATTTTTATTTCTAACAATAACGAATGAATAAAGAAGACACCTGAACACCTTATATTCAATAAGATATTATTTTCTTATAAAATACATTGTGAAAATGCCACTGTTATGACTTTAAATGAAAAACGACTAAACAATATAACAAATCAGTTTCAGTTAAGTCATCTTTACCGAAGCTTTAACAGAGTTCGCGTAGTAGCTGGAAACAGGAAATATTTAAGTTAAAAGTTGTCAGGTTTTAATAAAAACGAAATTTATTATACACTAATCAATTTGAACAAATAGTTTGGCGTTGTGTATGTAACGGTATCAGACTGTACTTCGTAGTAGAGAACACGATTGCGCGTGAATCTTACAGAATCCTGCCACCTATAGCTTCTACGAGGCAACGCAGTACAACCTGTCACAGTTGACGGTGATCCTCATATTTCCCAGCTCATGTGAAGGTACCATCATGTCGACGCTGACGTCAGTGCGTGGCTGTGAAGTTCAATTCAGGACTTCGGACCAAATTAAAGTCAGTAGTTGAACTACTCATATACTTTACAAGTAATAGTCCTGAATTAAAGTAGAAGTTAATTATGGGAAAAGTGGTTCAAGTATCAAGGTACAGAAGCACCAAACACTCCAGTACAAGTAAAGGATGACTTTGTGGACCCCAATGAGCAAATTCTGTTCTGAGCTGATGTTTTTTTATTAAGACCAATTCACTGATTGATTAAAATAAAAGTTAAAAGAAAATTATTTTAAAACAAAATGATCACAAAGCATCGTTTAGAGTATTTGTAGGATTTGAATTAAATAGAAGTGAAAAACGCAGCTGACCATAGTTGAAGTTGAAACTGAGGATGTAAAAGAAGATTCATTCAACCAGGTCCAGCAGTGACCCGGGTCAGAACCTCTGCAGGTTCACTACACAGATGTCACAAAAGAGAAACAAAAAAAGGTTTGTGTTTTAAAGAAAAGCAGCAGATTCAGTGGAAGACTGAAGTTTGAGGTGTATTGAAAAGTAAGAGGAGCAACAAAGTCCATCAGAAGCCATCGGTGGATCAGAACAGAACCCGACTCTCTGGATCTCATTTCCACATTCTTGGCGGCGAAGCTTCGGTCCCACACTCTCCTGATTATCTGGAGGCTGCTCTGAGCTGCTCACCACTGGCCGTCGCCTGCGACGCTTCCGTTTCCTGCTGAACGTCGGCCACGTGACGCTTCTTGCTCCTCTCTTCATCTGCGGCGCCGTTCGCCTTCCCCTCCCTCTTCCTCTTGCAGACCAGACCGGAGTCTTCCTCGCCGATGCGACCCTCTGGGATCCCCAGCACTCGCAGGCAGACGATGGCGGCTGCTTGTTCAGCGAACTTCTTCGACTTCTCCCTGAAAACGACCATTTGTCATTGAACGCACCGCGAGGACACACGCCAAGCCTTGAAGGTGCAGACACTGACCACAGAGACGACCTGAACTTCCTCCCTGCTGCAGTCACGGTCGCCTGGAAGGCTCGGTCCTGCGCACGCTGCTCCTACAACACAAACACACATCTCCAGTTTCGGGGTGTTCAGTATCTACACATCCACCTTCTGGAAGGACCAACGAGGTCACAGGTTCTCTCACCGTCCTGTACAGCGGCTGGTCCGCCTTCTCCTTGCGGCTCCACTCCAACAGGAACATCTTGGGCGTGATGTGAGGAGGATATTCTCTCCTGCAGCCACAGACACAATCAGATCCTCCGTTCAAAGCCGGAGCGACGAGCACATCTACAAACTAAACTGTCCTTCTCTAGAAAAGATGCTTTTACTCCTGAGCTTCTCTCTAATCTGACGTTAATGTTCAGACATGAAGCCTGTACAGCCTTGAACCAACCGTTCAAACTTGACAGCCATGGTGGTGACGTCTCCGTCCAGGACGGGCCGCTCGGTCTCAGTGCCGCCGCCGCCGGGCAGCGCGTCCCTTTTGGCCCGCAGCTGATCCTGAGTCTGCTGGTAGAAGTGCTGCAGCCCGTAGGCCTCGCTGCAACCACAGGACCCACAGGTCGTTACATGGACGCCCCCCCTCCCCCCCAGAAAGCGCAGAGGGTACCTGATCTCCGCGTTGGTCTGGGCCGCCTGCACCTGCTTCCCCAGAGGAGACTCCACCTTGTCTCTGAGCATCTGACACAAACAGTACTTTGTGTTGAAGGTGTGGTTGTCGTACCGAATCGCCTGTGAAACACAAAGTCCTCCTCAATTAAACTAATTATTCAGGTTTAGCGTCCAAAAAGTGGACGTGTACACACTCACATATCTCAGATACTCCTCCATGACCGTCTCCACAGGAAGTGGCCCCCGGCTGCTGAACACGGAGGCGTTCCACATGGCGGCGCGGCCCAACATGACGGACGAGGCACCCGTCGCCTTCCTGAACTCCTCGATGTCGGCGTGAGTCTTCACCAGATCCAAGGAGCCTCCGCTGCGTCACAGACGGGATCAAAGAATGGGACACAGGTTCTCTGGCTTCTAGTCATAGTGATGGAGACTCAGCTCCTCCAGGCTTTTCGAACATCCACCAGTGAAACGCAACACAACGAAGCGAAGGGCGCTCTGTTGGTTTGTGTGAGACTCTTACTTAGCGATGATGGGCACCGACACGGCTCGGCACACGGCCTCGATGTAGTCACAGTGGACCGGGTGTCTGGGCCGCTCGTCCTTGAACCTGAGCACGACGACGCAGCGTCACCCATCAGAACGTACGTCGTCAAGCAGCACAATCACAAAACGCCTCACCTGCCGTGAACGGCCACAGCAGCGACTCCCGTCTTCTCAATCCTCTGCACCAAAGCCACGGATTCCTCCAGCTGGGACCAGAGAATGATGCAAAAGGATAAAAGGACAGTGACGTGACACATGATGAGAGAAGCAGGTTTTCTTACCGAGGGCAGGATCCGAATTTTACACGTCACTGGAATTGAAACTCCTGTTACAAGTTTCCTGAGGATCTGAGAATGGGGCAAAGATTTGTTTTATGCTGATTTAACTGTTGAAATAAAGTCAACGTCTGCTTGGTGGACTCACCGCCTCGATCTTATCAGGCTCTGACAGAAGAGCAGCTCCCATTCCTCCCTATGAAAGGTCAGAAGTCAGCCAAAGGTCCAAAGGCAAGCGGACCTGTGAGCGGCGCCGCCACTCACCTTAGTGGAGTACTCCTTGGGACATCCCATGTTCACGTCGATCGCAGCCACGTCCTTCTCTCTGCAGGAAGAAACATCTGGTTCAAATTCATCAGCATCTGTGCTTTGTTTCATAAGTCAAAGAAACATATGATGTTTTTTTACTTCATTTATCTGTAATAATAATAAATAGGAATTCATCATATTTGTGTCATCAGTTAAAATGAGACTGGTCCAATAAACAAGAGCAGAAGGGAAGGTTTCACTGGATGCGTCTGAAAGGAGGAGCCTGAACTTCACACCTTGGTACTTTTGTCTTATCACTAACACAGTGACCACTGATGAAACTGGTCTCTGCAGCTTTTCCTCATGCGGGTGTAAAATGAACCAGTTCAGAGGCTTTAACTCACACAAGCTGAGCCACCGTCAGCGCTCTATCTGGGTCTGCGGTTCCCTGGAACACAAGAAGAACTCACTGCAGCAAACGGACGTCTCATGGACCCAAGGAGGAAGGTCTCTACAAGGTTCTGTCTCACCATCTGGAAGACGACCCGGTGCCGTTCCCTCTCGCACGTTCTGAACATCACTCGATCATCCGGAGCCACGAAATCCACCGTCTCCAGCTCGTCTGACAAACAGACACATGGTTTAGATTTGGACTGGGTTCCTTCATCACTGATCATCTGATCGGACTCGCCGCCTCTTACCGTTCACTACCCTCCGGCACTGGGCCATTTTAATGTCAATCAGCTCCTGCAGACGCAGCACAGTTCACACATTCGTTCAGTCGGGTTCATGTGACATCTACAGGCTACGCTTCAACTCATCCTCTCACCTCGCAGTAAACCACATCAGCGCCATAGTCCAGAGCCAGCAGCCTCATGGGCAGAGTCCCCACCCGAACCATCGGAGCCAGGGCGGTGATGTTCCTGAAGCTGAGCCCGCCCGCTGCCATCACAGAGGTTCGGTTCTGCTGCTGACGTCAGCGGCTCTTCACAGGCCACAACTGTTGATGGCCCAAACTCTTAAATGCTAAATGATCATAGCACCGCGTCACACATCGAGCTCGTCCCATCAGTGTTTATACAAGTAGTGTAACGTCCGTGGTTTCTTCCCACAAATAAACACAACTAACGGCTGCGTTGTTCTACATTAACCGCGACACGCACCCGTTCACAGCCGTCAGAGGCGTTTGCTCTGTGGACTCGGCGCCTTGGAGCTAAGCTGCTAAATGCTAACGTCCAGCAACAGCCCGAAGTCGAGGGTGGAAAACACGAACCCAGCGACGCGTTCACGTTCACACGTTCACTGTAACCACACAAACTCACCGGCGCCGAGGTGACACCGCCGCGGCTCCTGCGATCACGTGGGGAACCGGTAGCGTGCTCGGTCCACACTTCCTGTTTGGACGTACGTCATCACCGCGCTCGAGACCTGTTTTATGCAGATGAGCGCAGCGTAGAACGGAAAAGTCCAGCAGGAAAACATTTAAAATAAAAAATTAACCTGCAGGAAATTCACCAGAAGTACTAATGCAAACATGTGAACGTGGCGATGTCGAAATGTTTGTAACTGGTTTTATTTGTGCAGCGTTTTTAGCTCGTTACTGGTTCAAGTTACACAAAAGGCTTCAAGTTGGATAGTTAGTCTGAAATATTAGAAAAAAATAACCTTGAATGAATCAGTAAATTGACTGAGTTGTATTTTCCCACTGTCTCTGTAATAAAAGGCAGCAAATGATTTATAGCAGATTGAAGTGCTGATTGTCCATCCATCCATCCATTTTCATCCGCTTATCCGGGGCCGGGTCGCGGGGGCAGCAGTCTAAGCAGAGAGTTCCAGACTTCCCTCTCCCCGGACACTTCCTCCAGCTCTTCCGGTGGGACCCCAAGACGTTCCCAGGCCAGCCGAGAGACGTAGTCTCTCCAGCGAGTCCTAGGTCTTCCTCGGGGCCTCCTACCGGTGGGACATGCCCGGAACACCTCCCCAGGGAGGCGTCCAGGAGGCATCCGAACTAGATGCCCGAGCCACCTCAGCTGGCTCCTCTCGATGTGGAGGAGCAGCGACTCTACTCCGAGCTCCTCCCGGGTGACAGAGCTCCTCACCTTATCTCTAAGGGAGCGCCCAGCCACCCTGCGGAGGAAGCTCATTTCAGCCGCTTGTATCCGTGACCTTGCCCTTTCGGTCATGACCCAAAGCTCATGACCATAGGTGAGGGTAGGAACGTAGATTGACCGGTAAATTGAGAGCTTTGCCTTTCGGCTCAGGTCCCACTTCACCACGACGGACCAATACACCGACCGTATTACTGCAGCCGCCGCACCGATCCGTCTGTCAAACTCACGCTCCTTCCTTCCCTCACTCGTGAACAAGACCCCAAGATACTTAAACTCCTCCACTTGAGGCAGGAACTCTTCTCCAACCTGGAGAGAGCAAACCACCTTTTTCCGGTCGAGAACCATGGCCTCGGATTTGGAGGAACTGATTCTCATCCCAGCCGCTTCACACTCAGCTGCAAACCTCACCAGCGCACGCTGGAGGTCCTGGCCTGACGAAGCCAACAGGACAACATCATCTGCAAAAAGCAGAGATGCAATCCTGTGGTCCCCAAACCAGACCCCCTCCGGCCCCTGGCTGCGCCTAGAAATTCTGTCCATAAAAATAATGAACAGAACCGGTGACAAGTGCTGATTGTCTGACACCTTAAGAAACTAAAACCTGACTGTCGCTCAAAGCTCCAGTTTATTCAGGCACTAACGAGCTTCTCTTCCTTGTTATGGAGCAGTTTTGTGAACATTTTATTTAGAATACGTTCTCTGCCCAGTTTACATGTTGTAATGTTAAAATCTCTTTTTCGAAGCAGCAGTGTCACTGAACCAAATCCTCTGCTTTACATGAGATGAATCGGTGCACAGCAAAGCTGGGTTCCATTTAAACGTGATCAACGACCACAGCAGAAGCCTGATGTGTCTGAGGTGAGAGTAGTCCACCAATGATGAGCCAACATCTGGACAGATGGAGGAGGAAACATGAGGAGTGCAGACGTGTGGTCTCTCTGCTCCCGCTCTACTTTTCCTTGCAGAGTCCTTGTCTTGTCTCCTCTGAGCACCCTGATCTGCTATTCTGAAATAACTATTTTCCCTTCCCAGGTCCAATCTAGTTTACCAGCTGTGCCTCTCTGCTCTCTGATTTACCCACAAAACAATCCCAGCAAGGTTTCCACTTGTGCTGTTTGCTACTGAGTGTGTTTTTCTATATTATTGCAACTTGCTTCCCCTGACAGATGGCGCCGCTAGCGCTAGCTGCGGCTGTCTGAGGACATTTCCCCGTTGTGGGATCAATAAAGTTCTCTATCTATCTATCTATCTAAAAATGTGCTTCTCAAATAATCCAACACAAAACCATGAGACTTTCGTAGAATATATTAGTGAATGGGTTAATAAACAGACAGTAGCCACATTTAAGTACCAAGAACAATGACTATGACGTCCTACAGCACTGGGCCGTGGTACCTAGAACTGGTCCCATCGTAGGAATGTCCTCATCCAAATCATACAGACAGACCTGTGACTACGTTAGGCCTAAAACACTCCCAAACCTTCTCCAGATGTTTTGACCAACCACCAGATTTCCTCAAAAACCTACTGAGTGAACAAACCGGTTTTCCCATTAACAAATACTAGAAGCCAGCAGAACACAGAGGCTGTTAAACAGGCACGCTGACGCTTTTTGAACAGAGATGTGTTTGGGATGTGGTTTGAAAAGGCATCCAGAAAAGACAGCATCATCAGCACCAACGTTGTCCTCACTCTGTCACACTGTCGGCTGTTGTTGTCGTCGTTGTTGTTGTGCGTGAGGACGCGGTAGAAAAGAGAACGTGCAGGCGGTTCATGCAGCAGAGCGGGCGTTTCCAAACCGTCGGGAGACAGGAGGCTCCAAACAGCAGATGTGTGGATTTACACAGCGACAGGATCACACGAGAAAAGCATCCTCACATATTCAGATCAGAGTTTTAAGGATGCGCAGACAAGCTGCTCCTGCCCGACGCGCGGTCCGTCCACTCCGGAGGCCCGCTGACCTCCACGGGGTCGAGCTGAGGGAAGACCACGAAGCACAAGCTCTGGCCCACAGACGTGGCCCGCTCTGCAGGAGTGAAGGAGGCAAAGGCCCGTTGGCCCGGTCAGTCGCAATGCCAACAAGCAAACATTAAACTGTCGACTCACCGATGAAGTTGTAGATGCATTTTGGCCTTTTTTTCCAATGGACGCCCAGGAAGTAGACGGGAACCCCAGTGAGCATGATGACCAGGCCCACGCCACAAACCACCGGTTCTGAGTAAAGACTGAAGCCCAGCAGCAAGGCCCAGAACATCAGGTAACACACCGGAACCAGCAGCGTCACCTGAAGGGGAGACGGGAACGTGAGCCTGGCGCGACAGGCGCTGTGACCCGACCCACGGCTGCTACCTTGATGGGTCGGTACAGGCCGGGCCTCTTCCAGCGGTAGAACAGCAGCCCCGCGATGGTGACGCCGTACGACAGGTAGTTGATGAAGGACACGTAGTTGATGAGGTTGTGCGTCTCCCCGATGCAAAGGATCACTATGGTGGCGGCGCACTGCAACGACAGCGACACGTCAAACAGGCAGCGAGCGAGCGGGCGGGCGAGCAGCGACGCGGCGAAGGTCCAAACGTACGCAGACCAGCAGCGCCGGGATGGGGGTGCAGCTCTGGCAGTGGATCATGGCCAGCAGGCTGGGTAGGTGGCCCTCTCTGGCGCCGGAGAAGCACAACCTGCAGCACAAACACAGCAGGTGAAGCTCCGCACCAGCGGCGCCGGCCCGGACCGGGTCTCACCTGGACGCCGTGAACAGGTAACCGTTGATTCCCCCGAAGGTGGACAGCGCCACGGAGATCGGCATCACTACGGAGAACGCGCCCAGAAGCTTCTCCCCGAACGTCTGCGAGAACAAGACACGGCATTCAGCGGGCGGCGCCGGCGCCGGGACGGAGCGCGGCAGCTGTCCGGACCGGCCCAGCTACTCACGACAGCCACAGCGTTGGAGGACAGCAGCTCCTCGGGCGACATGGAGGAGAAGTACGCGATGTTGGTGAGCGTGTACACAAAGGTCACCAATGGGATGGAGATGTAGATGGCGCGAGGTAGGTTCCTGACGAGGCCGTGCACATGAAAGCAAACACACCAATCAAGCACGTGCCACAGACGCCCGCGGGTTTCTGGGCCGAGCAGTGGAACATTCACCGTCTGGGATCGACCACTTCCTCCGTGACGTAGTTCAGGAAGTTCCACCCGCTGAAGGCGAAGGAGGCCTGAAGGAACGCCAGCGCGATCTGGCCCACGGACGGCGCGCGGTCCCAGGAGAAGGCCCCGGGCGGCGCCAGCGCCTCGTAGTTCCCTGCAACACAACACACGGGCGTGCCTCTCTCCCTCCAGCTGCCGGCAGCTGGAGACAGAGCGCACTCACCGCCCACGATCTGCACCAGGCCCACCAAGATGATCAGGCCCAGAGCCAGCAGCTTGCCCACGGTGAACACGTCCTGGATCCTGGTGGCCATCCGAACGCTGGAGCAGTTCACCCAGGTGAGCAGCACTGAAGGACCAGAGAGCAGGAGAGCTGAGTCCAACGGCGGCGGACCAAGTGCTCCACATCCTCCACAGCCTCCACATCCTCCACAGCCTCCACATCCTCCACAGCCTCCACAGCCTCCACACAGACTCCACACATCCTCCACAGCCTCCACATCCTCCACAGCCTCCATAGTACATCCTCCACAGCCTCCATAGTACATCCTCCACAGCCTCCACAGCCTCCACACAGACTCCACACATCCTCCACAGCCTCCACATCCTTCACATCCTCCACAGCCTCCACAGCCTCCACACAGCCTCCACACAGCCTCCACACAGCCTCCACACCCTTTACATCCTCGACAGCCTCCACAGCCTCCATAGTACATCCTCCACAGCCTCCATAGTACATCCTCCACAGCTTCCACATCCTCCACAGCCTCCACATCCTTCACATCCTCCACAGCCTCCACATCCTCCACAGCCTCCACACATCCCCCACAGCCTCCACACACCCTCCACATCCTCCACAGCCTCCACATCCTCCACAGACTCCATAGTACATCCTCCACAGCCTCCATAGTACATCCTCCACAGCCTCCACAGCCTCCACACAGCTCCACACATCCTCCACAGCCTCCACACAGACTCCACACATCCTCCACAGCCTCCACAGCCTCCACATCCTCCACAGCCTCCACAGCCTCTACATCCTCCACAGCATCCAAAGCCTCCACATCCTCCACATCCTCCACATCCTTCACAGCCTCCACATCCTCCACAGCCTCCATAGTACATCCTCCACACTTCCTCCACATCCTCCACAGGCTCCACAGCCTCCACACAGACTCCACACAGACTCCACACAGCATCCACAGCCTCCACACAGACTCCACACAGACTCCACACAGACTCCACACAGACTCCACACAGCCTCCACAGCATCCATAGTACATCCTCCACAGCATCCACAGACTCCACAGCCTCCACAGCCTCCACAGCCTCCACACAGACTCCACACAGACTCCACACATTCTCCACAGCATCCACATCCTCCATCGTACATCCTCCACAGCATCCACAGCCTCCACAGCCTCCATAGTACATCCTCCACAGCCTCCACATCCTCCACAGCATCCACATCCTCGACAGCCTCCACAGCCTCCACAGCCTCCACAGCACCCACAGCATCCACAGCCTCCACAGCATCTACATCCTCCACAGCCTCCACATCCTCCACACAGCCTCCACACCCTTTACATCCTCCACAGCCTCTAGAGTACATCCTCCACAGCATCCACATCCTCCACAGCCTCCACAGCCTCCACACAGCCTCCACACCCTTTACATCCTCGACAGCCTCCACAGCCTCCATAGTACATCCTCCACAGCTTCCACATCCTCCACAGCATCCACATCCTCCACAGCCTCCACAGCTTCCACAGCCTCCACAGCCTCCACACACCCTCCACAGCATACACAGCCTCCACATCCTCCACAGCCTTCATAGTACATCCTCCACAGCCTCCATAGTACATCCTCCACAGCATCCACAGCCTCCACACTTCCTCCACAGCCTCCACAGCCTCCACACAGACTCCACACATTCTCTACAGCCTCCACATCCTCCACACAGCCTCCACAGCATCCACAGCCTCCATAGTACATCCTCCACAGCATCCACAACCTCCACAGCCTCCATAGTACATCCTCCACAGCATGCACATCCTCCACAGCCTCCATAGTACATCCTCCACAGCCTCCACATCCTCCACACAGCCTCCACACCCTTTACATCCTCCACAGCATCCACAGCCTCCATAGTACATCCTCCACAGCCTCCACACAGACTCCACACAGACTCCACACAGCCTCCACATCCTCCACAGCATCCATAGTACATCCTCCATAGCATCCCCATCCTTCACATCCTCCACAGCCTCCACACCCTCCACACATCCTCCACAGCCTCCACAGCATCCATAGTACATCCTCCACAGCATCTACATCCTCCACAGCCTCCACATCCTCCACACAGCCTCCACACCCTTTACATCCTCCACAGCCTCCACAGCCTCTATAGTACATCCTCCACAGCATCCACATCCTCCACAGCCTCCACATCCTCTACACCCTCCACAGCCTCCACAGCCTCCACATCCTCCACACAGCCTCCACACATCCTCCACAGCCTCCACAGCCTCCACACACCCTCCACAGCATTCACAGCCTCCACGGCCTCCACATCCGCCACACAGACTCCACATCCTTCACATCCTCCACAGCCTCCACACAGCCTCCACATCCTCCACACAGACTCCACATCCTCCACAGCCTCCACACACCCTCCACAGCATTCACAGCCTCCACATCCTCCACAGCCTCCCCAGTACATCCTCCACAGCGTCCACACAGACTCCACATCCTCCACACAGACTCCACATCCTCCACATCCTCCACAGCCTCCACACATCCTCCACATCCTCCACAGCCTTCACATCTGGACGGTGACTCACAGAGGCAGGTGGCCGACAGCATCCTCGTGGCCATGTAGGGAGGAAGGCAGTCCGGGAAGACAGGCTGCAGCACGTAGCTGGAGAAGGTGAGCGCGATCACAGCCAGTGTTGTCGGGTACATGATGAGGACAGCGCTCCATAGCAGGAGGAAGCTGGAGGAGAACCAGAACCAGAAGCACAGAACCAGAGTCAGTGTGTGACAATTCCAGCCTCAAATCCTGGTACTTGCTTAAAGCCATGGACCGAATCCAGCTCGGCTTAGACTTCATTACAACCTAATTACCAACCGATTCCTGAACCAGAGGAGCTTCATGTGATCAGTCGAGCTGTGAATCGCACCTTCGCTTCCTAGGAAACGGTTCTGAAGGCTCGTTTCCATACTCACCCCATGAGGCCACCAAAGATCTCGGTGACATAGGAATAGTCGCCTCCAGATTTGGGGATGGTGACGCCTAGTTCAGCGTAGCACAGGGAGCCCAATGCAGCAATGCAGCCTCCCAGGACCCAAACCACCAGCGCCAGACCCACCGAGCCAGAGTGCTCCAGAACCCCCTTAGGAGAGATGAAGATGCCGGAGCCGATGATGTTCCCTGTGAAGCGAGAGAGAGAGAGAGAGAGAGAGAGAGAAGAAGCAGACAGAATCATCCTCATCATCGACTCGACCCGTACCCACCAGAACCAAGCAGTTCTAGGACCTTCCTAAAGTCTGTAGATCACGTGGGCCTGAGCTTTTATTCCAGATTCAGATTGGTTTATTTGTAGGTTAACGCCCAGTCAACAATGCAATGAAAAGCTTATAGACGAGAAGGAACTGCTCGTAAAAATGAAATACAATAAAAAATAATTAAATACGTCATGTCTGTACGCTACTAGCATGTGTGTGTTAGCAGGTGGAGGTGAGTATTATTATTGCACAGGTCGTGAGCAGCATGTTGCTGATAACGATGCTGAGTTCAGGAGCCTCACAGCCTGCTGGAGGTCTATAACAGTCTGTGTGCTGAGCCATGGTTCTGGACTCCGGACCCGCACGAAACATGTAAAACAATGTTGACGAACTAAGCAACGAACAGTACCAGCAGGTCCAACATGTCCAGACAACGGCAGCAGGTGCAGCCCACTCACCTTCAGCTCCACTTCAATCCTGAACCATCTGGACTAAAACGACCACTGACCTAAAGCACACAGGTTCTGGTACTGAGCCTGATCCGGTCTGGGTTCAGAGCCACCAGCTTGTTCTTTTGGTCTCTCTGCAAATGGAAAGGTGCTTCAGCATTCTGCACACAGAAGCTCTCTCTTGTTCTAGGGAGCGGGTTCCACAAAGCGACTGTGCAGCCAGCAACAAGAGCGGAGGAAGGTCCTGGGCAGCAGCACCACAGCCCGGACCCAGACCCGACCTCAAACAGATGTCTCCGTCCAGCCTGAGCGTCCACGTGGGCCGGACCAGGTGTCCAGCTGGTTGTTACAGTCTGACCTCAGCCACATGAAACCAGGACATTGGACCAACCTCTGACCCAGGGTCCACTCAGAGCCAGAACCTTTCCCACCCACAGCTCAGAGGCTCCACCTTCAGGTGTGTGGATGCTCCAGACGGGTTCAGGACGCAGGTCCAGTTCCTGGCCATCGCTGGTTTTAGTCATCTCTCACATGATGGCGCTGCGGCCCTTAAGGTGTGTTCGACCCGATCTGCAGGCGAACATGGAGCTAAAGCATCAAACTGCTTCCAGGAGTCCAGGTGATAGACGCTTCGGTCCGAACGACCCGACCCGCTGCAGCATCTCGCAAACTTCACTGACACGTGACAAAAGAAAAACTGATCCGAGTCCAGTTTTCCTGACTCACCTATGATGATGGTGCAGGCGCTCAGAAGCCCGATCTCCTTCTTCAGAGTCACCCTGTCCGGGATCTTCTTCTTCTTCCTGCCGTCCGGTTCGGTGCCGCGTGGCCGGGAGCAGGTGCTGCGGCTGCCGCTCTGTCCCTCCATGGGTCCGGTCCGGTCCGTCCAGTCCACTGTGTCCTCCCAATCCTCTCCTCACTCCGTATTCATGCAGACTGAATGGGCTGCGCTTGCGCAACAACCTGCGGCTGTTCAGGGCAGAATGTTAAATACCCAGGACTCGGCGTGAGGCGTTCACGGACACCAGGAGGACGCGCCACGACCCTCCTCCCTCCAGCGTGAGGACAGCTTGGTACGAGACACGTGGGAGGAACCTGGACTGAATGAGCTTTTAATTCGTGATTCACCCTGACAGACGAAGTTGTTGCAGGTTTACTTGAGAAACAGTGTACTTTTAGCAACTCTGCATTCTAAAGAAACAAGAGCACTACAGCAAAGTTCATCCCACAGGTTTTCTAAGATGCAAAACACTAAAACTGTGATTTGTCAAGTTTTATTTGTCTTTTTACTGTTTGGTCTTAGTGTGATGAGGCTGATTTATTTGGGACAGTGTTCCACTGTTGACGCTTTCTGTGTGAGTCCAGTAATTAAGACTGACGGATGGTGGTTGAATCCGACTGCCAGTGTTCTGCAATAGACAAATGTAAAAGGTTGTGGGAGTCAAGACCCAATGACACTACAAATAACAGATTTATTCACTGTTGATACAACAAGTCCAAACTGAAAAGTGCACAGTGCATCCTGGAGCGAGTGAATGTGAACATGCTGCTCACTCGCAGCAGCACACATCATCTGAGGTGGATCCAAACCCTCAGACTTTGCTGAGCAGCTTCAGCTTCCAGCAGCAGTTTAACCGTGGAACAAGCTGTGGATTTGTTGAGCAGCAGCCGGACCCACGAGGGGCTCCAGCTCTGCAGGGCCGGCGCTGCAGAGCTGCTGGATGCTGGGGAAGTGCTGCAGCAGTGCCACAGCTTTGACTGGGCCCACACCAGGAAAGTGCTGCACCAGCGCGAGGACCAGCGGCTCCAGCAGCCCAGACGGAGGCCTCCTCCTGAAGGGGTTCTCTCTGCCGTCGCCGTGCACCTGGGGGAGATCACAGCACACGCGCACACTAAATCAGCAGACCCAGAACAAACAGGAAAGCAAACACAGGCCCTGGTCCGAACGTAGATCTGTAAAAAGTTAAATGTGTCCAAGCGGCCTCACTTTGAATGGCTCTGATCTGACAGAACCAGGACCGTGTTGGGCAGTAGAAGCTGCCAGTCTAGAACCCGTGTGTGGTCCCTTGTGCTGAGAGGACTATTAACAGCTGTATCCTTCACTCCACAGGGTCTTCAGCTTAAAACCAAGCTGGCAGTGTGAAAGCAACCTCAGAGGCAAAGCCTAGTGAATGAGCTGACTCCTTTCTTACCATGTGAGCGAGGAGCTGCGAGGCGTCCGTCTGTCCACACACCGGCAGCAGAACCAAGCCGAGGTCAAACACCACAAACCTCTGCACAGCGGGAAAGTAGTGCTCCGTCAGGGCGGTGTTTTCCACCAGCACCAGCTGCTGGAAACTGCTGCAGCCCTTTAAAACACGACAGCTGGAATAAGGAGGCGTCGGCACAGAAGCCGCACGAGCTTCATGACGCTCACATTTCTGAAGCGAACCAGCTTCCGCCTGTAGCCGTTTCCTGCTATGACGTCACATTCGGACACGTAGAGGACGCAGCTCTTGTTCGGCAGGTGGAAATCTTCCCCGAGCTCATCCTCAAACAGGACGTTCACACCTGCTCCTGAAACAGAGACCACGCAAACGCGCAGTTGGTCCAAGAGCTGCAGCTAATGATGATCAAGAAATAGCCGTGGTTTCCTTCACTAGAATAGAATACAATAGAAGCCACGCGAGCGGTTGGACAAACGTGAATCTGCTCGTGTGAATTACAGGGTGTGTTTATTTGACACGCGTCTGCCATCAACATTACAGTCACTAAAGGTTTTCGTGGAATCCAACGCTAGTTTTACCCTTTAGCTTGTGAAGAAGTGTCGAGTTTCTTCATCTATCGCTGGCGATAATGTGTCCGTACGGAGGCACCACGTTAAGCACAGCGGGCGTCTGGACCTCCATCGAACCGGGTCGAACCGAACCGACCCCTGTCTTCATAAGGTCAAGCAACGCATGTGGTATTGTTCCATCTGCCAATGAGTAAACAATAGTGATGGACTGGTTGAAGCTGAAACTCCGGAGCATGTATCAAAAAAACAACACAGCGCTGCAGAAACTCTGTGCCGATGCTTGATTCGTTTGGCAAAACCACGTGATCAGTGACGTCCGAAGCGCCGTTCGTCACGTTCACACGTCACCGCTTCAATACGAGGTTCAAATCTTTATAAGGAGAAGCGTCAGCGGGATTTGTATGTACTGTAGACTGTACATACATACACTGGACGGATGGATGGATGGATATACATTTTATAATTTAATTTGTCCCACAGCAGCGAACGTGAACTGCTAAAACAGCCAGAGACAGAATTAGATGCAGGGGCCGGAATTAGCATGTGAAAGAAACATATGACAATAAACAAACATATTATATTGTATATAAATAAATAAATACATACACAGCTTGTGATCAGGCGAGAACAAGTCACAAACACAACGTCTGGCTTTTTTTAAAGTCACTGACTTCTTTCTTCATTTGTAAAATAGTAATAACCACAACCATATTTACACTGGATTTAATTGGAGCCTGGTTCAGTTAGTGCCTTTCCTTTGTGTTTACTATCAAGATCATTGCATCTATTTTTAACTATCTAGTGTAATTGTATACTACTACAGATATATTGCATTGTTTATATAGTCTGATTTTCCTGTTTTATTCTGTATTAAATCATTGTTTTGTAACTAACTAGTCCCCCATACATTCAGCTACAGAAACCATTTAAATATAAAAATGTGCCACTTTTTAAGAAGTGTGCTATTATCTTTCACATTCATATGTTTCATACTTTTCAAATACAGCTTTTTTCAACTTTTTTCCCATTGAAATAAATAGAAATAACTTTTCAAATCCTCCTTAGCTTTGTCTTCTTTCAACTTTAACTACTTCAGCACTTTAAGCTACAGAGACCATTTTGTCAGGGACTCGAAGCAGGCAGACGGCGAACCCACATGCACAGCACGGAGGCGATATTATAATCAACAAAAGGGTTTATTCTCAAAGGCACGGTCAGACGGTCCAGGTCATACACAGAAAAGGCTCGGCGAAAGTACAGACAGGGAACAGGCAAAAACTCACGGTAAGTAGGTAATCCAAGGTCGGGCAGGATACATGATACAGGCAGGAACAGGACACGGGAAACACGAACACTCAGGGAACTCAACTCATCAAACACGAACACTCAGGGAACTCGAATACGACAATCTGGCAGGGAACTAAGGACACAGGTGGTGGTTAAATACACAGTGACTTGATGACTAACAGAGTGCAGGTGTGGGTAATGAGCAGGGACAGCTGTGACAAGACAAGAAACCGGAAGTAAAGCTAGAACACAAAACAGAGACCGGGAGACTACCAAAATAAAACAGGAAACGGAAACTGGAACCAAAATAAGACAAGCAGGACATGACGTGAAAACAGGGAACAACTAGAAACAAAGACACGGATCATGACAGTACCCCCCCCCCTATGGCGCCTTCCACGGCGCCTACGGAAGCCTCCCCCCCCCAAACCAGGGCGGGCGGAGGGTGGTCCCAGGCGGAGGGACCGAATCCCTACCCCTCAAGGTACATGAGCAGGGTGGGTGGAGGGAGGACCGGAGGAGGGCCAAAACAAGAGTCCACACGAAAACCTCAAAGTCCATGAACAGAAAAATAAAAAAAAGTCCAGGGATTCCGTCACGGAGGGTGACGGCGTGGCGAGATCCTGCTCAGCAGCCGCTGAGCCAGGATGGCACTCTTAGTGCCCTTGAGCTGGGACGATGTCCCCGGGGACCACCCCGCATGGCAGCGTCCACCAGGCGGACGCTGATCCAGGCGGTTGAGGAGTCGAGGCGGACGGCGCCGCAGGAGGCAGCGCCATCCCAGCAGCAGGATGCGCCGAGGGCGAGGCCACCAGTCCGGCAGCAAAGGCAGAGACGAGGCAGGAACCAGCGGCGTCCTCCTTGGACCACCGCGACGAGAGGCAGGAACCGAAGCAGATGCGGCCGGAGCCGGACCGCCAGGGACCGATGCAGATGCGACCGGAGCCGGACCGCCAGGAACCGATGCAGATGCGGCCGGAGCCGGGACGGGAGCGACCCCCTCCTGGAGGTCGGCAGGAGCTACGGCGGGAGCGACCCCCTCCTGGAGGTCGGCAGGAACTACGACGGGAGCGACCCCCTCCTGGAGGTCGGCAGGAACTACGACGGGAGCGACCCCCTCCTGGAGGTCGGCAGGAACTACGACGGGAGCGACCCCCTCCTGGAGGTCGGCAGGAACTACGACGGGAGCGACCCCCTCCTGGAGGTCGGCAGGAACTACGACGGGAGCGACCCCCTCCTGGAGGTCGGCAGGAACTACGACGGGAGCGACCCCCTCCTGGAGTTCGGCAGGAACTACGACGGGAGCGACCCCCTCCTGGAGGTCGGCAGGAACTACGACGGGCGCGACCCCCTCCTGGGGGTCGGCAGGAACTACGGCGGGCGCGACCCCCTCCTGGGGGTCCGCCGGGAATGCGGATGCCGCGACCCCCTCCTGGGGGTCCGCCGGGACTGCGGCTGGCGCGACCCCCTCCTGGGGGTCCGCCGGGACTGCGGCTGGCGCGACCCCCTCCTGGGGGTCCGCCGGGACTGCGGCTGGCGCGACCCCCTCCTGGGGGTCCGCCGGGACTGCAGCTGGCGCGACCTCCTCCTGGAGGTGCGCCGGGACTGCGGCTGGCGCGACCTCCTCCTGGAGGTGCGCCGGGACTGCGGCTGGCGCGACCTCCTCCTGGAGGTGCGCCGGGACTGCGGCTGGCGCGACCTCCTCCTGGAGGTGCGCCGGGACTGCGGCTGGCGCAACCTCCTCCTGGAGGTGCGCCGGGACTGCGGCTGGCGCAACCTCCTCCTGGAGGTGCGCCGGAACTGCGGCTGGCGCAACCTCCTCCTGGAGGTGCGCAGGAACTGCGGCTGGCGCAACCTCCTCCTGGAGGTGCGCAGGAACTGCGGCTGGCGCAACCTCCTCCTGGAGGTGCGCAGGAACTGCGGCTGGCGCAACCTCCTCCTGGAGGTGCGCAGGAACTGCGGCTGGCGCAACCTCCTCCTGGAGGTGCGCAGGAACTGCGGCTGGCGCAACCTCCTCCTGGAGGTGCGCAGGGACTGCGGCTGGCGCAACCTCCTCCTGGAGGTGCGCAGGGACTGCGGCTGGCGCAACCTCCTCCTGGAGGTGCGCAGGAACTGCGGCTGGCGCAACCTCCTCCTGGAGGTGCGCAGGAACTGCGGCTGGCGCAACCTCCTCCTGGAGGTGCGCAGGAACTGCGGCTGGCGCAACCTCCTCCTGGAGGTGCGCAGGAACTGCGGCTGGCGCAACCTCCTCCTGGAGGTGCGCAGGAACTGCGGCTGGCGCAACCTCCTCCTGGAGGTGCGCAGGAACTGCGGCTGGCGCAACCTCCTCCTGGAGGTGCGCAGGAACTGCGGCTGGCGCAACCTCCTCCTGGAGGTGCGCAGGAACTGCGACTGGCGCGACCTCCTCCTGGAGGTGCGCAGGAACTGCGACTGGCGCGACCTCCTCCTGGAGGTGCGCAGGAACTGCGACTGGCGCGACCTCCTCCTGGGGACCGGCGGGCGCTGCGGCTCCACGGGTGACGGGGACTGGAACGACCGCTACAGGGCCGACAGGAACGGGGACTGGAACGACCGCTACAGGGTCGACAGGAACGGGGACTGGAACGACCGCTACAGGGTCGACAGGAACGGGGACTGGAACGACCGCTACAGGGTCGACAGGAACGGGGACTGGAACGACCGCTACAGGGTCGACAGGAACGGGGACTGGAACGACCGCTACAGGGTCGACAGGAACGGGGACTGGAACGACCGCTACAGGGTCGACAGGAACGGGGACTGGAACGACCGCTACAGGGTCGACAGGAACGGGGACTGGAACGACCGCTACAGGGTCGACAGGAACGGGGACTGGAACGACCGCTACAGGGTCGACAGGAACGGGGTCAGAGACAGGGGTGACCTCAACTTGGCCTACGGGAACGCCCTCAACTTGGCCTACGGGAACGCCCTCTACTTGGCCTACGGGAACGCCCTCTACTTGGCCTACGGGAACGCCCTCTACTTGGCCTACGGGAACGCCCTCTACTTGGCCTACGGGAACGCCCTCTACTTGGCCTACGGGAACGCCCTCTACTTGGCCTACGGGAACGCCCTCTACTTGGTCGACAGGGACAGGAACTGGAACGACCTCAACTTGGTCGACAGGGACAGGAACTGGAACGACCTCAACTTGGTCGACAGGGACAGGAACTGGAACGACCTCAACTTGGTCGACAGGGACAGGAACTGGAACGACCTCAACTTGGTCGACAGGGACAGGAACTGGAACGACCTCAACTTGGTCGACAGGGACAGGAACTGGAACGACCTCAACATGGCCGACAGGAACAGGAACTGGAACGACCTCAACTTGGTCGACAGGGACAGGAACTGGAACGACCTCAACATGGCCGACAGGAACAGGAACTGGAACGACCTCAACTTGGTCGACAAGAACTGGAACGACCTCAACATGGCCGACAGGAACTGGAACGACCTCAACATGGCCGACAGGAACTGGAACGACCTCAACATGGCCGACAGGAACTGGAACGACCTCAACATGGCCGACAGGAACTGGAACGGCCTCTGCTTGGCCGACAGGAACTAGAACGGCGTCCTCCTCTGAGGAGCCGACAGGAACTGGAACTAGAACGGCCTCAATATGGCCGACGGGAACAGGAACGGCGTCCTCCTCTGAGGAGCCGACAGGAACTAGAACGGCGTCCTCCTCTAAGGAGCCGACAGGAACTGGAACTAGAACGGCCTCAATATGGCCGACGGGAACAGGAACGGCGTCCTCCTCTGAGGAGCCGACAGGAACTAGAACGGCCGCAACATGGCCGACAGGAGCTGGAACGGCCGCAACATGGCCGACAGGGACTGGAACGGCGTCAACTCCGGAGCTGGCATGACAGCTTACAGCTGCCGAGCTCGACGGGGAAGACGTCGGGCCTGATTGGGTGGGGTTAACAATCGTCAGACGGGCGGTGCCCTCTGACGGGGACAAGGACGGAACTGGGGTCTGGGCAACACACGACTGATCTGGGGTCTGGGCGACACACGGCTGATCTGGGGTCTGGGCGACACACGGCTGATCTGGGGTCTGGGCGACACACGGCTGATCTGGGGTCTGGGCGACACACGGCTGATCTGGGGTCTGGGCGACACACGGCTGATCTGGGGTCTGGGCGACACACGGCTGATCTGGGGTCTGGGCGACACACGGCTGATCTGGGGTCTGGGCGACACACGGCTGATCTGGGGTCTGGACTAGGTTCGACTGGGCTGGGACCTGGAGACGACAGGGCTGCACCGGGGCATGAGTAACACTCGGCTGACCTGACTGAGAGGTGGGGCATGAAGCGACCGCTGGCTGCAGGCCCGGGAGTTGCAGGGCCTCACGCAGAACAGGCTCCCTCCGGACGAGAGCGGCTGCTTCCTCGAACAGTTGTTCTCTCGCGCCCTGGTCTGTAGCCGAATTGGCGGTGTTCATGAGGTGGGCGAAGAGAAAGGCAACTGGAGGAGAGCAGAGGAGGTGGACCCGTCGGGCGACGCTGTCTGGGATGCCTGTTATCAGAGGGACACAGTCAGTCAGAGAATTAAGGGGCTCCTCTGTCGGGGAAGAAGGCTGCTCGGTCCCCATGACCGAGACCGCGGGACCCGGGATCCTGGACCCGCGCCGCCGCCGTCGCCGTCCGGAGCAGCTGCGACTGTCCGTCGTTTGAGGCGCTGGGCGCGGTGTGGACCGGACCTCTGTACCGGGATCCGCATGGTGAAACGGGGCCGCGGCGGCTGGAGCTTGGGCTGGAGACTGGGGAAAACACGATTGAGCAGGAGACTGGGCAAAACACGATTGAGCTGGAGACTGGGCAAAGCACGATTGAGCTGGAGATTGAACAGCGCGCGGCTGAACTGGAGACTGAGCAGCGCGCGGCTGATCTGGAGACTGAGCAGCGCGCGGCTGAACTGGAAACTGAGCAGCGCGCGGCTGACTTGGAGGCTGAGCAGCGCGCGGCTGACTTGGAGACTGAGCAGCGCGCGGCTGACTTGGAGACTGAGCAGCGCGCGGCTGAACTGGAGACTGAGCAGCGCGCGGCTGAACTGGAGACTGAGCAGCGCGCGGCTGAACTGGAGACTGAGCAGCGCGCGGCTGAACTGGAGACTGAGCAGCGCGCGGCTGAACTGGAGACTGAGCAGCGCGCGGCTGAACTGGAGGCTGAGGACCGCGTGAGAGCAGGAAATCCTCCCAGGGAAATAACCATGGAGCTGGGCAGGTTGGTGCAGGCACGACGATCCGACGAGGCGGAGAGGATGAAACCGAAACCATACTTCCGCGGGGGAGTTATATTTGCCGTAAAAAAAAACAAGGAAAAACAGTCACTGACCTGACCGGAGGCTAAGTGCTGGCTGGGTCCAAGTTTGGCCAGATTGTTCTGTCAGGGACTCGAAGCAGGCAGACGGCGAACCCACATGCACAGCACGGAGGCGATATTATAATCAACAAAAGGGTTTATTCTCAAAGGCACGGTCAGACGGTCCAGGTCATACACAGAAAAGGCTCGGCGAAAGTACAGACAGGGAACAGGCAAAAACTCACGGTAAGTAGGTAATCCAAGGTCGGGCAGGATACATGATACAGGCAGGAACAGGACACGGGAAACACGAACACTCAGGGAACTCAACTCATCAAACACGAACACTCAGGGAACTCGAATACGACAATCTGGCAGGGAACTAAGGACACAGGTGGTGGTTAAATACACAGTGACTTGATGACTAACAGAGTGCAGGTGTGGGTAATGAGCAGGGACAGCTGTGACAAGACAAGAAACCGGAAGTAAAGCTAGAACACAAAACAGAGACCGGGAGACTACCAAAATAAAACAGGAAACGGAAACTGGAACCAAAATAAGACAAGCAGGACATGACGTGAAAACAGGGAACAACTAGAAACAAAGACACGGATCATGACACATTTAAACTACAAAACAATCTAACTATTCAACTATTAATACATTGTGCTTTAATACTTTGAGTTATAGCAGTTTAAGCATAGGGTGGTTTTTGAGGAATTCTCAGCTTTTCCATTAGTGTGTATTGCGTGATCTAGAGTGCGTGATGTCACATGAGAGCACGTTTTTTAAGACAGAATTTTTCTCTTTAACTCATCACTACAGCCACAGTTTTCATTCTTTGAACATATTTTTTCACTCAGTCGTAGTCATACTTGTCTTCTTTCTAATGATGTGTCTGGTTAAGTCCTCAGAGCTATACTTAGTAGTAGATCTTAATCTGTAGATTCCTCAAAGTGCAGAGTTCTAGAAATCCTCCCTTAGACTTTAATGGAAATGTTTCGCTGACTTCTGGGGAGAAACGCAGGAGGACTGATTATTTTTAAATCACAACTATGGCCACAAATGTCACTCCTTAAACATAAAACTCTCACCAGTTTCACACTGAAGCCTTGGGATTTATAAATTGAAGTTATCTTTGTGATAACCCTTATGGTTTTGCTGTAACAAGTCTGTTAAGCAAGGGTAGGATTCAGCTTCACTACAACTGCCTTTGGAGACCCGTCTCCATGACAACAGCACAGCTGCGGTAGATCAGTAAGCTCAGCAACAGTTTGAGTCAAACATATTACTGAATAGTTCATTACACTGTTGATTCCCGATCAGAGCAGGTGTACACATTCAGCTGTATATTTAGCTATACTTTTATTGTATCAATCACTTTCAGCTATTTGAAAATGTTTATGGAATGAATACAGCAATATATGCAAATTTATTGCACAATGCCTTGTGGGTACTGCACATATGCAGACAGAAACTGGTGTAAATACATGTAGTGACCCTTGCAATGATTGGTGAATGACATTTGCATTAGACTCGTCACATTTACATCAGAGTTGCACCTTAAAATCTGCTTTTTTGTTTGCATCTTTTTGTTTAATAACAATATTTTAAGTATCTTATTAGGAGTTTAGAGCTGTTTATTTTTCTAATCAGAGAAGGCTCTTCAGCAGAAACTGTTGCACACAAACATTTAAGTCTGTACTTAACAAAATAAATATTCAGCGAGAGCTAAGGTATGCTAACTGACTAACTGTGCAGCTAAGGTAAAGTATAAGTGAGAATATCACAATCCCAGATATTTCTGTGCATGTGGAGAGACAAGAGATTTATCTCTTGCCGGGTGCTCCCTTAATAGCGTGCAAACCTAATTTATTTTTCACGCATCCAATGTATCACTTTGGCCTGAGGGTCACTCACACGCACACTCTCTTCCCACGGGGTGCAGTGCATAAAACAAGAACAACACATTACAAACATACATGAACAAAAGGCTAAATTAATTTCACTAAAGTTATAATCTCACTTAAATCCTAATTTTATGCTACAAGTATAACACTATAAACACAAGAACGGTTACTTTACCCATAAGCCTTAGCAGCTCAGGGAGGGGAAGAACCCCGCTGGGCCCCTACAACATGTTAAAATAATAATAAAATGTTCGTTGAAGCCTTGGGATTCATAAAGTTATTTTTGTGATAACCCTTATGGTTTTGCTGTAACAAGTCTGTTGAGCAGGGGCGGAAATCAGCTTCACTACAACTGATTGAGTTGATCTGTGGAGGTTGCTGCCTTTGCAGCACCGTCTGCGCCATGACAATAGCGCAGCTGCAATAGATCAGTAATTGAGCTCAGAACAGCTTGACGGACAGGTCCAATTCCTACTGCTTAGTGTGCACAGCAGCTCTATGCATATTACTGATTTTTTTACTACTCTTCCTTTAAATCATTTCAAAATAAAAGCATTAATCCAGATCTTCATCTTAAATACCACTAATTCTAATTAATTCTACTTTTGATACTAGTAAGGAACCTAATTTATGGTTAAATTATCAACACACACTTCAGATCTTTTCAGTATGAAAGAAAACATTAAAATCTTACTATTTATTAGAAATACCTCTGCTTTTATTTTGTATTTTCAGCCTCTGCAATCTACAATTCAATTTTTTAGCTTTTTATTATTTACTAATTTATTAATTTATTTACTAATTACTCTTAGGTTATGCTTTTTAAATTTTAAAACCATTTTTACCCATCCACAGAAAGATTTTCAGATTTGTCCTTTTTATATCGATATATTCAGCTATACTTTTAATGTTTCAACCACTTAAAGCTATTTGTTTTAATGATTTGGTCATTATGGTCATCAGGTCGACCTGATGAAAAGGTTAATATGCTAATACAACATAGACCTCTGGTTGTTGCCTGCTGATTAATACGACTATTTTACAGTCAAGTAATTGCCCACACCTCCAAATCCTTTCAAAATAAAAGAACCAATGTAAAACTTTAATTTTAAAAGTTTCCTCAATTTGACTACTTCAGCTTCTTCTCCAAAAATTCAACTCTGTTTAAACAACTCCTAATTCTCTTCATATACATTAATTTATGCTTTATGCTTTACATGCTTCAGCTATTTTCAGTTATGTTTTAAATGTTTCAGCTACTCTCAGCAATTCTTCAGGAATACCTTCAGCATGGAAGCATTCACTGCATTTTCTGGAATGGAATTAAAAAAAAAGTCAGTCATTTACTGATATTGAGTAAAATCGAGGAGCTCCCACTCCTCATGCTTTTATTAACTGAAGAACACACAGATCTAACCAAGGTCAACTCACTTTATATTAGTAGTAAATGCTGAATAATACATCACTTCTACGCAGCCTCTAAGCAGTGATCAGTAATAGATTTCCATAATAATGACATGAATTAAATTTTTCTTCAACCAAAAAAATTTTTCTTCAACCAAATAGTTTAGAACTCTACAGATTTACACCAACACAGGTCTGAACATCCACTCAGCACTTCAATCAAGTTTTAGTATGGTTCATAGTATTTAATCATTAACAAAAACTCAAGAAATAAAGAAGGTTTAACAGCTCTTGAAAGCACAGTTCCTAGATCCTCTTTAAGAATCAGACTCTCTCTCTGAACAGGGAGTGAACTATGAGTCTGGGGGAGGCCGTTTCCACCAACCATCTCACTGTTTGCTTGGAATTATTCCTTATTGTTGATTAGACGTCCATTGAATTTCAATGGTGCATGCGGCCCACAAGAACTAAACGTATGAAAGCAAAGCAGAACTGGACCCAACACTTAATTAAGACCCCACCTTCCATCAGGTTTGACAGGTCTGGGCCAAAGCCACTCCCCCCATTTTGGATCCCTCCCCATGCAACTGTTCTAATGTAATGTATGATGTAATCTTGCCTTTATTGGTGAAACATGACTGTTGCTTCAAGTAGAACTAAATCAAGGAGTTCGATGGTCACAGCACCTAAACAAATCTGCTACTGAGACTTTGAGGCGACAAAGGAGGCGTTTTAACCTTCAGTCGCTGTCACTGTTGCTCTCTGAGTTTGTGTACCAGTTATCATCTCCTGTATCCTCCAAAAAACACTGACCTGTAAAGACAAAACCACAGATCAGTAAACAAGGTACGTATGAAGGGCCTATCCACATTATTCTCTACGGTCAGAGTTTTAAAGAAAAGCTGTAGTGTTACCACCCAAGGCTCTGTCTTCATCATCTTCAAAATGCTCCATGTCATAACTGACAAAAACATTCTGCAGAGAAGGAGATCTGTTAAAGATCTAGAGGTAATTTGGCTTCAAGACAAAACTGTCAAACACAATACACACTGTCTGAAGCTATGACAAGGAGCGACCCCCGGGTATCGGATCGCCATTACTAATAAATCAAAAGAGGCTGAACAACCTGTTCCAGTTGTGATTTTAAAATTAAATAAAAATCCCTCATATTTTCAAAACCTCATGATTTTGGACCACTGCACATTTATGTGTTGCAGCTCTAAACCAGGAGACGAGAACTGTTTAAACCCTGCAGGCATGGATTTATTCCTACTGTGGGATTCTCCAGTACCTTGTTCCTGACCAGTTTTTCCCAGTTCCCCTGCTTCTGCTTCACCAGTTTGAGGACTGGCTCATTAGACTTCATTTCCAAAAAGCAGTGGTCGGCAGCGATGTTGCTCTGAAGATCAAGGTCTGCTCTGTAGGACCGACCCTTCACGCTTCCCCTGAACACAACAAAACTGAAGTTTTTGCTTTCAAGTCAATTTTACTTATAAGAGCCTAATCACAGCAAGGTTATCTCAAGGCACTTTAAAAAGTAAAGTTTAAGACCTTACACAACTAAACCCAACAGATCCCACATACAGCATTCTTTAATTACAGAATCTTTCCTGACCATGTCCAGACAGAAGCTTTAAGCTAACACACTCATATGCGCCACATCATAAATAGTGATCAACATGTATGACTACGTGAGCTGCTCCTGACCGACCTGTAGACCACTCTGTCAGGGTAGAAGTCACAGCGCTGTTTCTCCGGATTCGTCAGCTTCACCGTTGCAAACACAGCGTTGGACGTCTGGTACCAGCGGACCTGAGGATGGAAACTACCGACACCAGACCCAAAGATTAGCCTGTGGCTGAATATTCATATTTACAGGTGTGTAATGTGGAAACGTTACCTTCTGGTGGCATTGCCATTGCTGGTTCCATTAGTGCTTTCAATCACCTGGCAGCTCGTGATTGGATCCTCTCCTGTCCAACACACGAGACACATGTACAGAATCTGATTTACTTTGTCATGGCACCAATAAGATTCCTAAGTATGAGTCAATGTTCACTGTAGCAGTGGTAAATGATCTGTGTACAGTATATTGGTACTTTACCATTTTGAGAGGGCTTGAGTGAAGCGGTCACGGAACAAACGTCTGTCACATTTATTTCTCTGTGTACAAAAAAGTTTTTAATATTCTTCTTTCGTTTTCATTAGAATCTTTACACAACCTTAGCCAAAAGAAGTTCTTCAATAATTACAGACACCATACATAGGCCCATAATTTAGATTTGTCAACTGCCACAAAGGTCCAAACCCAAGTTCAGACCATTTTTAGAAACCAAGATGCTTTTTTTAATGGCAGCCAGATTAGAATTTAACCATTAAAACCAATTTTACCAACTTTTTCTTTTCCCCCCACACAATTCCCGCCACTGAGCCCAGTGACAACAGTTAAAGTAGCTACTGGTCAAAGCTACTGGTCTGTAGTGGTTTGGTTCCTTAGCGTGTGCCGGCTTAGGAACCCGAACCACACAGGAGGTCTTCCACAGCTCAGGGACCGTCTCCAGCTTGCAGTCTGCAGCTTTCCTCGTCCCAAGCTGCCAATATTCACTGAGAGGAATTCACACAGAGGTAGTAATATAGCTCAAATAAATGTTTTTAATTTATTCTAATTGGTGGGTCAAACTCATTTAAAGGCAGAAGTGCAGAGTCACATCTCCTGCAAGAGAGTGTCACCTGCGCGTGGAGCCAGGATTCTGTCCGGGACACAAGTGGTGTCTCTCAGCCAGGTCTCAGGACTTCACCCCAGCTCAGGGCTGGGAGAGGGTTTTAACCCTCCATCCTCCGTCAGCCAGACGGCTGCTTGTTTCTATAACCCTGAATCAGGCTGAGTGGAGCCTGATATCAACAATCCTCATCATCATCATCACTTCTCTTGTTCTCAGTGGAGCCAGATGACTGTATGACATGATATTCCACATAGTCCTGGAGGCTCCTACACAGTGGACATTCTTCACTGTAAAACTCTCCCTAAATCACACTACATTATGATCTGCCTGACTTTCCACCACAACCCACAACAAACTAAACCTACAGGCGTCATGTACTGCTGAGGGACCTTGACTCACCTTTTGACTCAGTATTTACAATATGTGACTGTATGAGTGGGAACATGACCATCTGATCATTATGGAGACTGAATGTCCTGATGACTTGACGATACATATGATTGTAATATGTAATAGAGCTCGGTGACATTCTTGGTAAAAACTTTTAGCACAATTTCATTTCATTGGAATCTTACAGCACGAGCAGATACCAACCTTGTGTTCTGCACATCTGGCTCAGCTTTCAGGTGAAGTCTGGGTTCTGGTGATTCTGGGATCAGTGACTTACGTGGTCGGAGCTCGTGGGGTGCAGTGAGCCTGACCTCAGCTGTCCTGAAGGACTTGGCCAGTTCCTCCTCCTCACCTTTGATACTGAACTCCGGACCATCTCCTGACCTACTGCCATCAACACAAATACGCTGGCTCAGTCCTCCTGATGAGGATGGCTGCTGTGACAGAAATCAGCTCAATGTCCTCACCCACAACCATCTGTTGCCACCTTACTGCTATTGGACCTGCCCCCCTGGCACAGCGCCCTCAGGAAGTCCACGTGCTCTGGGTTGCTGACTCCCAAACCCGTTTTCAGGATCTCAGACTGGACATTGTGTTCATTGATCACAGTTTTCAAACCTGGCACCTGACTCACACGCACCTTGAAAAAAAAAAAAAGGCAAAAACACAGTTCAGTGAAGATTCTCCGTCATCCTGGTGAAACTGGCTGTCTTTCCAAGGAGAGAGACTAAATCTTGTCTATTTATTTTACTTTTACTATGAAATCTTACAACAGTCTATTAAAACTGTTAGATTAGATAATTAGCTTGAACATTAACCGTAATAAATGCAAACACACCATGGGATCAACAAAAACAGTGTTTCCCAAACTGAGCACTGCTCTGGCCCGATGCTGCAGACCTCGGATCTTTTGGCTGATGGTTCTGGTGGCCTGCGGGATGAGACGACAAAGCGTGGTTCACACAGGCATGAATAGACTGGTTTCATGTTCAGTTTGAGGCGATGATATCATTTTACTGATGTCAGTGGATTTAATTCTCCACAAAAGCCAAAATTCAAACATTCTGTTGTGTGTGAACGCTAAACTAAATAATGAGTGTCTAACATGCTACAAGAAAGTGGGCTCAAGCTGTAACACAATATATGTTTGGTTGTAGGTTAGCGTGAGCCCTGAGACCAAGCTACATTTAAGTGTATAAACGCCTTTTGGACAAATACGTCACTTTTTAACTGATGATAGTAAATTAATTAGGGATGCAACAGCGAATTGACAAAACCATAGTAAGCAATGATGGAAATTGATCAATAATGATTTGCCATTATTGCAGGCCATTAACCTGCAAGTCATACAAAGTTCAGCTGGTGGTTTGTAAATACTACAGCGACACAGAACGTAAGAATGAAACACTGGTGTCCCGGATGTAGCAGCGGTAACAAACGCTGTTTATCATCACGTGAGGACTCTTCATTAAGTGCCACTGTGTTAAAAGTTACTTTGTTACTTAATCTGTTCTGCAGCAAGCGTCGCTACTCAGTGATGAATGGTGCCACCATAGAACGCAACTTAAACGGTGCAGACACTAAATGTAACAGCAGCATTAAAATATAACGACATGGTTTTTAGTGGTTGTCACTGTTGCCTCGGAGCCAGAAGGAGCCCAGGAGTCTGTGTGGAGTTTACATGTTCTCCCGTGTCTTCGTGGGTTTTCTCCCACCATCAGGTTAATGGAGCTGCTGCAGATCTTCACATTGGAACAAAACTCTGTGCTTGCTTTATTTATTTATATTTTGTATATTTAAGTTTTTTTATTATTCAAACGCTAAATTTTGTGTTTTGTTTGAGATTTTAAAGAGTCAAAATCAAAATTTAGTAATATTTTTTGCATCTTTTTATCCGATTAATCGGAAAAATACTGAACAGATTAATCGATTATCAAAATAATTATTAGTTGCAGCCCTAAAATTAATGGAGTACATCTAATTCTAAGAAGAAAGTAAAATGGAGGTACAGAAAACCTTTGGGTGCCAGTTGATTTCTGCATCAGCAGGCTTGACCTGGCAGACGATGATCTCCACAGCTTGGCCGGGCAGAGAATGGAACTGCTCTGGCAAATGAAGAATCTGATGAGATTTAACCATCTCCTCCATTCCTGCGTCGATGAAGTGAACCAAGACGCTGTAGAAGAGGTGGTCTCGTCTGTCTGGCAGCGACAGGATCTTTACCCTGCCAGGCCACGAACAGGCACATTACAGGTTGGAGTCCAGGCAAACGTGCAGCACAGTCACCGGGTCAGGAGGAATTCACTGTCGGACCTGTGGAAGGCGTCGCCCTCATGCACGGCATACAGGCCTCCCTCCAGCATCTCCTTGGCTGTTGGCTTCTTCTGATCATAGTAGGACGCCATCTCAGAGACCAAGCTGTCAAAAACGTCATCTTTCCTGATGATACGACCGTAGAAGACTGACGCTGCTTTAATGTAGAGTGGGACAACCTGAGAGCACAAACCATAACACGGCTGTAGAGTCTTAACAAACCATTTACCTGAACTGCCACAGAAGCATCGTCTCACCTCTATGACTCCAGAGGCAGGAAGTGGAGACTGATCCAGCTGGGAAATGAAGGTGTGACGGTCGGGGCACAAACTGCTGTCTCTGCAGAAAACGCAGTTAGGATAGGAGCGTTTCAGTGCAATATTCAGTCACTGCTGATCCTTTGATTTGTTAACTTCAACAACACATATTTTTAGAGATCAATGTTCAAAGGTAACTCCTTTCGGCTTTATCCCATCAGGGGGTATCCCGTCATGATTCGCATGATAGATTTGGCAAGTTTTTAACACCGGATGCCCTTCCTGATGCAACCCCTCCCTGAGGCGCGCCTCCATGGGCGACAGGAGTGCACGGCACTAACCACTGCACCATGGCCGGGGCATTAGAGCTGAATAATTGATATTTGATATTTAACCATGCTTTGTCTGATTCATCCAAAGACACATGAACCACTTCATCACTGTCCATTAAATTTAAGACTGACCTGCAGACACCAAAGCTTTTAAGATAGCTGCAGAGAGGCTTGTTGGTCTTCTGGGCCTCCCGGGCCACGTGGATGCCCTGGGCAAAGGACACCAGCTCAGGGGGCAGCCGGGCAGTGGATCGTCCCAGGTAGCGCAAGACCCCAACAACATGACGGGCATTCCTCTCCGAGATCAGAAGCACTGACTTGCCGTGGGGAGGACCGCTCTCCACTGGACCCTGACAGGAAACCTTGGAGAAAATAAGAGCAGCCCTTTGTGTAAAATTCCTTTGATAAAGCAAATGTTTGAGAATAAAGACATGGCTGATCCTACTCGTTCTGAGAGGTTCCTGAAGGTTTCAGTCATGCAAAAAAGGCGCCTGCCAAACTGTTTGGGAGAAGTGGGGAAGCTGAAGTGAATGACACAAGTTGCATCTCTGATCCCAAGACAGTCCAGGCAGTCACTGGTCGTCACTACAGATCCAACATCAGAGTTGTTAGAGTTCAGAAGGCAAATATGTGTGATTATTAAACACAACATTTACATTACCCAGAACAACGTGAGTTCCAGGGCTGATGTCTTTCCTCCACTGTTGGATGACAAAGTCTAACTGCTGTGTTAGCCCTTCGTGGGTCCTCAGGCAGAAAGCAGATTTATTGCTAACAGCCTGAAGATTGAAGATGAACTGGTAAATGTCAAGGATGACTCTTTGTAGGTCATTGAAAAAGAATAAAATAAATCAAGCCTGTTTCTTTTAGAACTGCCAACACATTCTGCACTTCTGCACAAAACGCAGCTACCAAACATTCAAAGGATGTTTAGGCTCTGTACAGTTTTACCTTGTACACGTCGTCAACCTCTTGGGCAGAGTTGGCTACAATCAGAGTCTTCTGGCCGACCTCTGGAGTTAAATCTAATGCCCCCAGTAGTACTGACATCTTACTACTTTCTAGAGCCATGAGGATAATCTGCAGAAAGAGAAACCTGAATATCGGCCACCAGAACCTGACTCATTGCACAAGTTAAATACAGTCTACAACCACGTTTACAGGCATTCATTTTGTGTATAGTGTCATTTAAAAGCTTGAATAGTAACATTACCAGAAAAAATGATAACCTTTTATAACTTAGTTTGAGTTCATGTGGCCATTTATGCCTCACAATGTTGAGAATGGAACATACAGTCTGTAACATTTAACCACGTTTTCATCCATTTGTTGACAACTGGAGCACATGGATCCAGGTGCAGCACAGTGCAGCATAATTCAGAGACCGACCTGCTGAACGTTCCCATAGAGAGCAGCTTCATTCGGGACGGTCATGACAATGTGAGGGTACGGCATGTGGTTGGCCAACAAAGCCTCCATGCGACTGACCCACTGCTTTGCCACAACAACGATCTGCTGGGGACAGGAGGCGCTCTCCTCCTGGGAAGTCACCTTCTGGAAATGCTGCAGGATAGTTTCCATCTAAAGGGAAATGTTTGAGACACCACACCATAACCTTCATCAAACTGGTGAAAAACAGTTGCTTTGTATGAATTCCACACATTTCTAACTAATTTCTAACTACATAGCTAACTGTCAGCGGTGACTGTGTTCACCTGATCTGGAGCAAGAGAAAAGAGCTGGTCAGCTTCATCCAACACCAAGTGGTACAAGCGCAGAAACAAAAAGCAGTAACAGGACAGCAGCCGCACCAAGCTGTAGGGCGTGGTCACTAGCAGCAGGCCTGTATCATGTTAATAGAAGGAAATGTTGCAAGAAACATCAATCAATAATCATGCAAAACAACTGCTTCACCTACAGCTTTTGGAGATCCTGACATTCTTGGCCTCTTCTTTACCGACACCCAGCAGCACGATGATAGGATTCAGAATCTGTGCCACCTTGTATTCCTCCAGCAGGTCACACACTAACTGGGCCTTCTCCCAGCCTGGGCAGAGCAGCACAGCTACAGGCTGCACACAAACACAAACACCACTTACATGAGCCTAATCACAGCAACAGCCAATTAGTAAGTCTGCGGTCAGCAACATTTCATGTAAATGAAGAGTGTGGTGCTGATGTAGTCACCCCAGTGCTGGATTTAACAGAGCAGGAGATGGAGTTAAGCAGGATGTGTGTGAGGAGCGGGGCCAGGTAGCTGAGCGGCTGGTCAGCGGTGTGAGAGATGACCACAGTGTTGCATCCTCGAGCCACAGCTGGCCAGCTGTAACGCTCGGCGGGAGACAGAGCGCTGTTCCTCCGCAGTACCTGGCAGCAGTGTGAACAAACCAGTCCTGATGTTACCTTTCCCAAAGCCCCCACAGCCTGCCGTCTTTCAGACCTTGTTCCTCAGATCAGAGGCAGCCGCAACATTTAACATGAAGAGCTTAGTGTCAAACTACAGGTTAGAGAGCTTGGTCCAGATCAAACAGACATCATTGTTGGTCATGTGGATGGAGCCATCTAGACTCCCTGGTTCCCTTCCCCTTGAATATATATATATTTTTTTTTAAAAGATAATATTTTAAAAATACATTTTGGATGAGGTGGGAAAGGCTGAATTTGTAGCGACTGAGGCAGATAAGACAACTGACATTTTCAAGATCTTTTTCCATTCACATTGAAGTTTAAACAAATAATTCTTGTTTACCTGGCGAAGCTCCTGAGTGATGGGGGCATCGTCCAGGCTGCTGCAGGGAGCCAATGGGAGGGCAGAGTGCACCAGAATCCCGCTTTTCCTGGGATCATCACATACAATCTGAAGACACAATCACCTTCTGAATCAACGCCAAAGTTTCCATCACGACTGGTAACAAACAACTTCCCAGATCCCAGAGCCGCAGCCTCGTCTCAAAAGGGACAGAATGAATGAGAAAACCTACGGTTTCATCTGCAGAGTCTGGCTCAGTGTGGAGAGGCCCAGGATTCAACCATTCCAAAAGCCTGTAATCACCAGTTATAGTCATGGTCAATTCACATCAGTTGATAATATTTTACAGGGAACATCCAAAACATACATCCTTGGATATCACAATGTTTGATTATCTTTATTTCTAAGTGAGAAAGCGACCTCCCTCAGCCTCCTGGTTGTGGTTCAGTGTGACCCTGACAGGACAGCTCACCGTGAACAGGCCTGCTTCTCTTCAGTCCTCTGGGTCTCCTCTGCCTCTCCTGATCCTGACTCTGCCGACTCGCTGTTAAAAACGCACGGTGCCTTGTCAGAACACATTTACTGTTAGTCCAAGGTTGTTTTCAGGTGTGTAAAACATTCTACATCACCTTGTTTCTTCATCTGCCAGATCTTCAACTTGACTATTTCCAAGAAAACCTGCAGCTCCACATTTTACACTGAATAAAAGACCAATGGGTTTCGGTAACTATAACTGGCTAACGTGCTGCATGATTACCTCAGCACCAAATATTGAACATCTATGACAATAAATACAAAGTAAGTAAGGTGTCAGCTTGATGTTTCTTGTGTTTTAGACTCCTGCAGGCGCTCTAACTATAAATGATTAAGCTGATCATGATCGGCTCTCACCTGAACGGACTGAGGTTTTTATTCATAGCCGCTGCCAAAGATGAGTTTTTGCATAGACAGAAACTAGATCTGAACAGGTGATTTACACCTGTGTAGAAGCCAGGGTGTGCTTACCTCTCCACAGCAGCATGGCCTGATGACATCACTAAGTAAAAGTACACTGAGGTTAGTCTTGGTGTTTAAGAGTAAGAAAGGTATCACTTTCATTATTAATAACATTTTCTTTACATGTATCTCCATCTACACTGACCTAGATCTGTAAACCGTATGTGGTTTACCTAAACAGCTATAAAATAGAAGGATTATGACAGTCAGCTGACAACGCCACCAACACCCACTGAAAAAAAAGCCTTAACGCAGTCTGTGCTGAGATGTTGATTTCTCACCAGGAGGTGTCTCGGTCGGTGTCGTTTGCTTGTAAGACATTGTAGGTAGACTCTCAGTTAAGATGCTTGCAGACGTGTGGGAAAATGGCTCCACCGCGTTCCGCTTGGTGACATCCACTGACTGGCTGCTATAATAAGCAAAGCTCTTGGCCACCAGGTCATCGTTCACACAGATCTGGAAAAAAATCTCCAACTATAAAAATAATAATAGCTCTGAAAGAATGTGAATACTGCCAACAACAATAATGAAGGTTAAAGTTCACCATAACTGTCCCAACAGTCAGGTAGAGCTCGATTGAGGTGGACTCGGACTCTGATTCAAGCAGCACAGCCTCTGTCTGGGTGGAAGCTTTTGAAAGCAAACGAGCAAATGGCATTTTAACATCAATGTCCTTGCAGAACTCTCAGAGCACTTCACACTTTGACTCTAACACGTCTCCAGAAAAGACTGAAAATGCTGCTTCTTTTAACTACTGTCTCTCACCTTGTAGCAGCCTGTGCAGGTAGAGCGTAGCAGCAGTGTCCCACTGAGTGGATGGGCTGCACAGTCAAGATTACATATTATAGTGGATGTTAATAGAATCAAAAGAAAAAGTACCATTACTACAACACCTTGGCGATAAATTAAAGCAAGTCCTGTCATAAATTGCTGAGCTTAGTGAAACAATGCCACAGCAAATCTGACACAACACAACCATTAACAGTTTGGGTTCTGCACAGGAGGTGGATCCATTCAAACGTACTTACATGAACTCCGCCTTCTCTTCACATATGAACACACGCAGGGTTAATGGTTGGACTCGTGCCAGGTGGAACCTCCTCACCAAGAACGGCAGCTGGAGGAACTTCTCCGCAACAAGTCGGATCCTCGTGAGGAAAAAAGGTCAAAAACACAAAACTTTAAACTGAAAGTGAAAGCAACAACAGCCAACTACTGTTCCTTGCTGACGTAACAAGTTGTTTCTGCAAAACTTTTGCAGGTTTGCCTTCGCCTCTACTCTTCATTGTGTCCTGTCACTTCTCCCCAATTTAAACTACTGATTTCAACGCCTCCAGTACATAGATGCTGTGTTTAGTGTTTGGAAACGCTGGTGCTGTCCGAGTCGTACTGGTTCAAGGAGACAACAAGTCGTTCTCCGTGGTCTACAAGGAGGCAGCAAACTTTACAGGGCGGCTCCGTGATGACAGTGTCCACTACAGCCCGACACCACAGCTTCTTCACTGACCAGTACACCACACACACCTGAGGCCAAACACACACACACACACACACACACACACACACAGTTGGCCGGAAGATACAGCACAACGAGACATTTAAAGACAGATGGCAATGCTGTGCGACCTCTCCCTCCTCTATTGTGCTGGGCTTCAGCTTGTGCGGGTCCGCAGTGACGTCCTGGTAGAACAGATTCATCTCGGCCAGCAGCTTGTTGTGCTGTTCTGTGGAGTCCTCTCTCTGACTCCCTGTGAGGCATCCCCAAAGGCAGGATGGGCTCTCAACCTGCGGTGACAGAAGCTGCAGTCAGGCAGGAAACCTGGTTCAGGAGCCTAGAAACACTGACGGGACGGTCTTCATTATGTGGGTGATTTCTTGGCCTGTCTTAACTAACAATGCTCAGATGTCCTGATGCCTGATATATATATGTGTTTTTTTACAAAATGCAAGAAAAATAATAATTTTTGCTTTAAATAAAACTGCTCATTACTGCTGCCGCTTCACTGTCATAAGGTCAAAGGACAGAAACACGTTTAGAGACAAACGTTCAAATTGACAGAAAGGAAACCCAAACGACAGCCTTCAAAAACTAAGGATTTGTCCACTTTCATGTGAACCTTGTAACGTTTTCCCTGTGGCGTTAGGCTTAGCTGGTGTTACTAGCTAATCGCTCACTTACCTTCACAATTGATATTTTCAGCATTGTGTGTAGGTTGAGGCTTATACGCCAACAGTTCGACAACAGAAACTGCAAGAAAACGTGGTTTATTTTGAGAAAATATCTGTAACTTAACAAAAAATCCACATAACCAACATTTTACACCTGACCCGCGACAAGCACCCAATGTTAGCTAGCTAGCTGCTAGCTCGACAAGCGTTTCACTGTTCCACTAATATATTATATGAAGAAGTGTTTTATTTTACAGGCATCGATTCATGCAAAGTTCGTTTTATTCTTTGTCATTTGAGCAGCAAAACGCACCTAATTCGAGCGTCAAGTTGAAACAAGGTGAACCGAAGCCGTCAGTGTGGGGCGCACTTTTGCTTCTGACCGTCAGGGGGCGCTGTGGCGGCGCCTCGTACCTGCCCGCGGGGTTCCATCGGTTTTGTTTGTGGTATTTTTGTCTTCATATGTTTGATGTTAGTGTGACGAGGTGGATGAAACTCTTCAGCACAACGGGACGGAACCCCAACCCTGACGTAAAAGCCACTGGAGGCCAGAGCTGCTGTAGTGGTGGTAGGTTCCAGTTAAAACACACACCCAACCTGAACAAATAGATACAAGACGATAAATGGAAATCACAAAGTAAAACACCAGCAAACACGGGTCGAAAGGCAGCAGGTCGGCGAGCAGATGTTCAAAAGAGACACCAAACTAAAAGAACTGGCCCAATATTAACAAAAAAACGTAGCATCAAGGAGGACTACATGTCCAAAGGAGTCAGCTGTGTGAAGGGCGTGTAACCTACATGGATTCATTTGTACCGCTCGATCTGCTAAAACCTCAAACTACGGGATTTTTAGGAGGAAACGATGATCAGAATAAACAGAACATTAAGCTTTACGCGTTGAGTTACCGCGGTTCTGAAAATTAGACTTAGCAACGGACATGTTTGTTTGTTTGTTTTGAGATCACACGCCTCCTCTACCAGGCTGCTCTTCTGACCTCTTATTTTACGTGTTTCCTCTGAGGTCTGGCAACCCAGCGACCAAAGGCTAAGCTCCTGACTGAAGGAGTGAAGCCAGCTGATCGCTCCTGACGGGCTGTGTGCGTGTTTATCAGTGCCATGCTAACGCCCCGGTGATCGGTGGGCATTGGTAAAACAGGTAAAGAGCTCATATTCGCTTGTGTTTACTAGTTTCATTGTTTGGGTTATCGTTGCCTTGCTACGTAGTTCATAGGCTAACGTTAGCTCCTCCAGTGGCTAACGCTAGCCTTTAATCCGCAGTTAAACGGGGCTGTTTGTAGCTAATATGTTCCTTTTAAAACTTCCGGTGTCAGCTGCGATAACGGCAACCCCTCAAAGCTCACAAGCTAAACGGCTAACGTTGTGTCCACATGTGCGGCGTTGAGCTGTAGAAAAGCATTTTACAGCCTGTGAGAGAGCTGTGACCCAGAACACACTCCAGTGTCTGACTGACGGGATGCTCCTTGGTTCACGAACACTGGCACACGCTTACAAACCTTCTCACACCATCTGTTTATGTAGGAGAAAAGCACATGGGATTGAGAAAACAAGGTTGTAGCTTTTTTGCGAGATGCATATTAAGACTCAAGATTTAATAAATTATAGTTCCTTTTTCTTGGCACAAGAATTAGTTTGGCTTAATACTTTCACTATTCAGTGGCATTAGGTAAAACCCAGGTCACGGTAGGTGGTGTGCATCATTTGTGGTGGTAACAGTGACTGTAGCTGTAGCACAATTTAGTCTCACTGTCCCATGAGATTTTATTTTGAAATGAAACCAAATGAACAGGAGGCTGTGGTTTTCTGGTCCATACTTCACAGGTTTACAGGTCAGAGCTGCTTTGTTTGGACCTGTGTTATCCTGAAGTACTGAAGTACTTGAAACCGTACAACGCTGCAGTTCGCAGGGATCCCATGAGTGTCTGAACGACCGACACTGTAGGAGCAACGTCAGAGAGCAGTGTGTTTGGGCTGGTTTATGTCTTAAAGTTCAAACTGAATGTCCTCATGTCTACTGGGATCAGGAGTTAATGTCACTGTTGCTTGTTTGTTCTGCTTTTGCTAAAGTGGCCCTTGTCGCTCTTGTTTAGAAGCCTCAACCTCAAGTTAAGACATCTCAGGGTCTGTGCAGTGTAACTGTGTCGGCCCCGAGGGGCATAGACATTCCTCTGCTCCATTCAGCATGGTTAGCTTCCAACCCCTAATGTCATGAGCACCACGAGGGTGACGTGACTCATTCCTCAGCTTCATCCTGCTCTGACGTGGTGGGAGTCTGTTCCAGGTTGTCTGTAGCGGAGGCATTAGCTGATCTGAGCCCAGACAAATGCGCTGAGATTCATTCTGAAGTGTGTCTCCAGACAGTAGATTCACTGTCTGAGCTGCTGGGTCATTGATGCCTCTTTTTCCATAGCTGATACTTAGATTCACAGCGAAGCAGGATAAACAGCGTCATGTGAAACGAACACTGCATTACGTTGTCTGGAGACACTGGGTATATTATTCAGGAAATGTTTGAAGCTAAGTGATGTTGTTATCTCTTTGGATCAGTTGCTCAATAATTTCACGAAATGGGATTTCACAGTTAACAACATGAAGCTAAGCTTGACATGTCCTGCAGTAACCGTCTGGATATTCACTGATCAAGCGTGGCCATTAGCTTGATAATAAGTTTAAACACGTTGCATACGTGAATAGGAAAAGTGCTGTGGAATGAGCTGCTTATGTCACTCATCTCACCCGCAGGCCAGCTCTTCGGACACATCACACACTTTCTGCCTATTGTTTTTTTAACCCTAACAAGAGAGAAACCTTTTGAAGCTGTTTCTTCCTTCTCCCGCTCTGCAGAATCCAGACTTCCAGGTCCTTATGGCGGTTTATGATGAGAACATCCTGAAGAATCCTTTCTACTTGGCGTTGGAGAAGCAGAGACCGGACCTCTGCAGTCGAGTGGCAGAGCTCCACGGGATTGTGAGTCCTGACTAGAACCTTTTAGATTTAAAAATAAACCAGATTGTAGCAAAAGACTCTTCTGAAGTCTTTGAAGATTGATGCATTTAATCCGAAGTTTTTTTGGGGGGCGGTGTTTAATGGTTTTAAGTGAGCAGAGTTAGGAAACAGAGGAAGAAACACAGTAGTTTGAACCTGGTACAGACCTCAGGTCACTTCCTCTTCTGCAGTGTTGATCTGCAAAAACAGCCACTTCTCTTTCACAATGACTTTGTTTTCAGCCAGAATGAATCAGTCGACCATTCCAGGTTTAAAAAAAACTTTCTAAAGTCTAAAGTGACAAACTAATTTATTACTGTGTCAAAGTGTTTACCTCCAAGAGCCACTTTAGAATGAATGAATTCAAATCGATTCCAATTCAAATCTGTTTGATTTGTGTCACTGACACGCTCTAAAACCTGGCAACTGCCAAAGAACGGAAGCACAGGAAACCTTTTAAAACAAGTTCAAGCTTGTGGAGGCTTAAGGAACAGATGCAGCTTGAACCTGTTGGATGCGTCTGGAAATGGAGCACATTGACTCCTACCAGTTACAGCCAAGTTAATGACGGGACGACGTGCTGGTAAAGGATCAACATCTGTGTCCGGTTCTGCAGGTTCTGGTTCCCTGCTGTGGAAGCTTGACTGCCAGCAGCTACGCAGATTCTCAGTTCGACAGCTATGTCCTGCAGCCCGTGGAGGACGGATTCCGGACCGGGGATGGAAAGGTTCGTCTCCTGACCATCGGCGTGACTGATGTCGCTGAATGCGGAACAAGCTCATTGTGGATATTTAATACTGTTGATGTGCTGAAGTCCTTGTGTCTTTGTTAATGTGTTGCCGAAAACATTGCATCATGGTGTGTTTCAGGATGTCAGGATCCAGGACAGGCAGATCCTGCTGGGCACCGGATTCCCTGCTCCGGCGTCGGTACCCATCCTGTTCGAGGAAACATTCTACAACAACCAGGAGCAGAGCTACAGCATCCTGTGCATCTCGCGGCCCCTGGAGGTGGAGCCGAGTCCCCTGGAGCAGAACCCGCTACCTCCATACTGCCTGAAGAGCCTGGAGGATGTCAGGGAGTTCCTGGGCCGCCACACCCAGAAACTGGACCGCTTCATCCAGGGCTTTGGTCAGACCTTCAAGGAACAGGAGAGAAAGGGACTGAGACATCACATAGTAAGATCACCTGTTGCACCGTTGCTTTCAACGTGTCTTCCGTTCTGGGGGGTTGTGGTGGGTCATTGGAGAGCTTCCCTGACAACTGAACTGGCACTCGTCCTGTGCTGTCTCCTCTCAGGACCTGGTCAACGGGCTCTACACTAAATGTCTTCAGTGTCTGCTGAGAGACTCTCACTTGGTGAGTAGGAACTGACCAGCAGCATCGGGTGGAGTTAGCGCCACGTCATAACCATGAATAAAACATGATGCTGATGTTAGTGAGAATTTAACAAAAGTCTAGCTAAGAGGACGGAATCATGATGTCTGAAGAGCCAGACAGCAGATCAGGAGGTTCTGGTTTTACAGTTTAATATGAGCCGAGTATCATGGAAACCTTTCTCACTAAAAACTGTTTTATTTGAATACAGAAACTTCTGGCAAAGCAGGAGCTTCAGATGACTCTTCTCAAACAGGCGGTGGAGGTTGGTTCAAACACAGACAATTGTGCTTGACTGTGATTTCAGCAGAAGTAAAGTAGCGTGAGTGGTTTCAGTCCTTCAGTGGCACAACGGCTGAAGTTACAAAAGCTGCTGTGTGTTAGCTGCTAGCAGCTAGCTGTTAAAGCTAAAAGACGCACATCGCCGGTAAACGAGCTGTGCACTGAAGGTTTGTCTTGTTGTTCTTCCAGATTTATGTTCATCATGGCATCCATGATTTCATCTTTAACTTTGTGGGAACACTTGAAGCCAGCCAGGTGGGTCCATGATGAGAATGCGCATGAGGTTTCAGGATCTGACATGTCCGCTGTCACTTCAGTGAAACGTTAATAATTCTAAAGATGCTCAAAGAAGCACAAATGTTGTCTGGTTCCTCTTTAGGCCACAGCTTTAGTTGACAGAGAACTGGTTCAGGTCCATCTGCACAGAATGTGGAATGCAATAAGATAAACCCAGATTAACAGCAGCATCCCGTGTTTAGACACTAAACCCTCTTTCTAGGGGTCAGACTCATCTGACCACTGGATACACACCTTGCTCATGTTGGTGTCCTGCTCGTTAACAGGACGCTGCCTTCAACAAAACCACCAGGAGTCTGCAGGACCTGCAGCAGAAGGACCTGGGAGTCAAACCGGAGTTCAGGTCAGTTCAGGTCACTGGAAGGCATCAGACTCAGGTGGAGCAGAGTGATCAGAATCCACCTGGATCCTGCAGCTGTTGACGGAGCCACCAAACACTGCCTCCACTGCCTCATGTGCTGCTGTTTTGTTTCCGTAGTATAAACTTGTCTCGAGCCAAGCGGGAGCTGAGTCAGCTCAACCAGCAGTCCTCCCCCCTCCTCAAACTGCTGTGCCTGCGCAGAGTGGCCCTGACCGCCACCCAGACCCCCAGACGCGCCGGTAGGTCCTGTGTCTGTTGTCCCGAACGCCTCCGGCTGCTCAGCAGACACGTCTCAGTGAGGTTACAGTGACTCTGCTTTCCCTCCACTTTACTGTAGCCCCAACACAAGCTCCACACTTTGCTTTAACAACATAATCCGGTAGTTGTTCAGTGAGAAGCCATCGTCCAGCAGCTGATTATCCATCAGTTAGACGCTAATGTGTGTTTGTAATCAGATCAGCACATACAACAATTCCTTCTGTGTCCAGCTCTAATTCCTTTGACCAGTTTGTCCAAACTTAGCAACCTGTGTGTGTGTGTGTGTGTGTGTGTGTGTGTGTGTGTGTGTGTGTGTGTGTGTGTGTGTGTGTGTGTGTGTGTGTGTGTGTGTGTGTGTGTGTGTGTGTGTGTGTGTGTGTGTGTGTGTGTGTGTGTGTGTGTGTCTACAGTCAGTATAGAGGCTGTCTGTGCAGACGACCTGCTCGCCGTCGTCCTCTACCTGCTGGTGAAGACGGAAATCCCCAACTGGTGAGCAGAATGGAAATGGACTAACTGGTCATTTGTAGATTCAGTATGATTTAAAAACCCTATTCATTGGCTGCTGGTCAGAGTCTGCTGGTGCACATGGAGAGGATCCCCTTTATTGCTGTTGCTGAGCATGTGTTACTTGTATCCAGGATGGCCAACCTGAACTACATCAGGAACTTCTGCTTCAGTCAGTCCAGTAAAGATGAGCTCAGCTACTGCCTGAGCACCTTCGAGGCTGCAGTGGAATACATCAGTCTGGGGAAGCTGCAGGACACACATTGTGTAAGACACACACACACACACACACACACACACACACACACACGGAGGATTTGGATTCTGCAGGATCACGTGTTTCATGGCACTGAGGCTCCATGCCCTTCCTCCCTGTCAGGGCTCAGGTGAGCTGAACGACAAGGCACTGTTCAAGGAGAAGATGAATGTTCTGGCTCAGAGCGCCGCCACACCCATCCACTGTCTGTTTGAGGTAAGCTGCTCCACCCGGGACCACGGGTCCAGACACAGCTTCATTAAACCAGCTGCTCAGAAAGTGTTCCAACTAGGACGCCGTTCGACAGACTTGATAAACACAAATGAACCATTTTTCAGCGTTGTTAAATTGCCCCCCCCCTCAGTTCTCTCATCTGGACATAAAGCCTCGACCTCAGACCTACAGATATAAACAAGCATCAGGAGACAAAGTCCATCCAGTTCCTGTCACACACAGACTCCAGGTCGTTGTGAGGTGGCACAGTAAAGGCTAATGGTAATAATTGTGTGTTTGTGTTGCAGCACATTGTAAATGGAAATGAGTCTGAGGTGAAACGGCTGCTGAGTGAAGGAGAGGGCGATGAGGACGTCAGGATGTGTCACCCCCTCTGCTCATGCGACCTCTGTGACCTCCAGCAGTCTGGGTCAGTACCAGGACCTGCTCATGGTTCTAGAAACTCACTTCCATCTTCATTCATCATTCAACTTTACATAAAGCATGGGCATTTAGTACAATCGAACAAAAACACTCATGCTTTACCAGGAAACCCTCTGATTTCTGGTTTTGTGAAGCTTGTTTCCCTTCCTTACATTTTCTCTTGATTTATTGCTGTGAACTGGAAACAAAAAGCAGTTTTCACTTTCGCTTCTCTTACAAACACACCAGGTGTCCAGTCACGTGTGTGAAATTGGCTTTAATATTTAACATGCTCCAAACCTTTTAGGTCAGTGATTGACATGAATTAAACCGCATCAAACATCATCCGACTGTTGGACTTGTGTGTGATGCTTCTTTTCTTCTGCTGAAGGAGGTTGAACGACCCGTCCATCGTCACGCCGTTCTCCAGAGACGACCGGGGTTATACTCCGCTTCACGCTGCTGCTGTGTGTGGTGAGGACGCTGAGCGCTGGCGGTGCTGTGCAGTCTTAGCAGGTCACAGCAACCTTTATGTCCTGTGCCAGGTCAGGCCCAGCTGATCGACGTGCTGGTGCATAAAGGGGCGCCGGTCAATGCCACGGACTACCACGCCCTGACGCCGCTGCACCTGTCCTGCCAGCGGGGGTACCAGGGGGTCACGGTGAGTGGACCTGCCACGGACTCTTATCCAGGTGTATGAGTAATGAGCCGTGCCTTCCGCCCTGCAGCTCCTGCTGCTACACTACAAGGCCAACACAGACGCTCAGGACAACAACGGCAACACGCCGCTGCACCTGGCCTGCATGTACGGACACGAGGACGTACGTCACACAGACGCCCGGCTCTTTGATGCTCACACGGGTTTCATCCTAAACTTGACGGACGCGTTGTTGTGCTGTCAGTGTGTTAAGGCTCTGGTGTACTACGACGTGCAGACCTGCCGCCTGGACCTGCAGAACGATAAAGGCGACACGCCGCTGCACATGGCGTCTCGCTGGGGCTACGAGGGGATCATCCAGGTGCTGCTGGAGAACGGAGCCAGCACGGCCGTCCTCAACAAGAGCAAGGAGTCGCCGCTGCAGTGTGCGCTCAACTCCAAGGTCAGCGCCGGCATGTGAACGTGACGCTGATGATCCTTTTTATTAGCGTTACAATATTCCAGCTCAGGTACTTCACGTACTGTATTTTCTTCTTCTCTGGAGCATTAGTTGTTGTCAAAGTAACTCAGTAACATTATTGAACTCCAGGCTAGTTCCTTAATGCACCTCGTGCTCTGCCGGGCCATTAACTGCGACCCTGCAGACCCATAGGAGAAGCTGGCAGGAGGTCCAGCTCAGCTTTGGTGTCAGGCTGTAGCTTGACATGCATCTGTGAGAGAGCTCAGCGCTACCGTCAGTCTCTGAAGTTGTCCCCTGATGATCCAGAGACCAAAATCAAAACACAGAATCTTTTGTTTGTGTTAACAGCTCATGTTAATTAGTTAATTAATTAATTAATATGTTCTTGTAGATTCTTGTGATGCTACAGTCGACTCAGAATGGGCGCCTGCGTGCTGGAGTAGATGTGAGTTTCCTATCAACATGTGGTTTACATGAAGGACAAAGGTCACAAATATTCCAAGTAGAATCGAATAAATACTAAAACTCTGGCAAATGTGAAGCATCAACACGCCTCTGACGTGCTGTTACTTTAAAGTTGAATGGTTCTGGGTTGAGATAATCTGTCTGCTAACATTTATGTCTCCTCTCAGTCTCCAAGTCGCTCCCCTCAGGCCTCAGAGTGCAGCAGCCGTCGCTCCTCCATCTCCAGCACCTCCTCATTGGGCCCCGAGGCCAAACACGAGGGAGACCGGGTCCGGCACCGAGAGGTAACTGGAAGGAAGCGGCACTAGCAGCACCAACCCCAGCTTTACTGATCAAACAGGATTCATGTGTTGAGTGAAATGTAGCTACTGCTGATGCTGGTGTGTTCATGTGATTGACAGGTGGAGAAGCTGCTGCGGGCCGTGGCCGACGGCGACGTGGAGATGGTGAGAAGCCTTCTTCACGTCTCCCTCAGACACTGCTTCCTCTGACTGTTTGTGTTTAAGGTTCGCTACCTGTTGGAGTGGACGGATGAGGAAGAGGAGGATGAAGGGGACATTGGATCCGAAGCTCCGCTGTGCCACCCGCTGTGTCAGTGTCCAACATGTGCTCCCACACAAAAGGTCTGATGACGCAGCAGTTCTTAGTATTAAAACATTATATTCATTGAAACCAAGAGGGACTTTACAGCATTACAACATATCAACAGAAACACAAGGTTTTACTTTGATGGCGTGAATGTAAAGCATTACTTTAATCAGCCACTGGCTTAATTGGCTTCTCACTGACTGGAGGCTGTCTGATCCAGTCACCTCTCTGTCCGGCAGCTGTCTGTCCTTCAGGCCGGAGCGCTTGGTGTTAACAGCTGTAACGTTGATGGCTTCACGCCGCTGCACGTCGCCGCGCTGCACGGCCACAGCGGACTGGTGGGCCTGCTGATTCGCCACGGGGCCAACGTCAATGCCCGCACCAACCAGAGCGCCACACCGCTTCACCTGGCCAGCCAGAACAGCCACGTCCAGGTAGGAGCGCCGGGAGCAGGGCAGGCTGGGACGGGCTTCAGCATCAGCAAGTAACAGTGTGTGTTGTAAATAGGTGGTGAGGTTCTTGTTGGAGTGCAACGCCAAACTGAATAAGAAGGATCAGTATGGTAACACGTCTCTGATACATGCCTGTCTCCGTGGAAACCTAGAGACAGCCACCATCCTGTTACAGGTAAACACGCTTCCTGCACACAGACAGGACACGCTTCCTGAAGTGATCGACCGTTAACAGACAGACGGGTTTTGCAGAGCAACGCGTTGGTGAACTTGGAAAACCTTCAGGGCAACACTGCTCTGCATGAGGCGGTGCGGGGCGGACACCAGGCCGTGGTGGAGCTGCTGCTGAGGGGCGGGGCCTCCGCTGGGACCAGGAACAGGAGGCAGAGGACGCCACTGGACTGTGCTTATGAACTGGGGGGCAAGGTAGAAGCACAAACACATGACGGGGACAGTAGAGCTTAGAAAGGAAGCCTGTGCGTCAACCAGCAGGAAATGTTCTGATGTTCTCTGTTGCAGAACACGGAGATTCTGAGAGCGCTCCAGAAGGCATCTGGACTTTCCCCTGATGATGAACCAATCAAACTCCTCTCTGTGCCCAAAGGAGCTCTGGGTAGCTAGTCTTAAAACCTGTTTCACATCCTGTCAGGCGCCTGGCGTGGGATTTATTTATTTATACATGTAAAAACAGTTGATATATCAACACACATAATTTCACACATACAAGAAAATGCTAATCAGCTTTCAGCCTACCAAGTACATGCTTGAACGGAGTAGGAAGAAGTGAGACCTATCTAGCAATCTCCTTATTGACATTGTTTAAACCATAATTTCTTAGCCACTCATGGAGACAGGAAACACACTCATCACCATATTTACGTGTCATTAACCGTCATTAACCAGGACTAAATCTCTGTAGCTCACTCGTTCGTGCAGCGTCTGAGGCTGCAGGATAACTCCAACAGCAGGAGACAGGCTCAGAGCATCAACAGGTAAACTGTCAGGCAGCTGCCCTCTGTCAGAGGGATTTACATGCTGAGTCTGGCTGCTTTAATTTAGTCTGATTGTCTTTGATTCAGGATTCATCAGCTGAAGAAAGGTTCCTGTGGTTCATCCTGCAGGGTCTCACCAACACTGAGCCAGGTGAACCGTGAACCCGGTTGATGTAAACAACTCTCATTTCCTCTTTGTCTCGTCGTGACCCTGATGTTTGTCTCGCAGGTGAAGCCAGACAGGAGGAGGTTGAGGCGAGGGGAGACAGTGGAGGTCTGTAGCCCATCAGGAAGCCTGGAGTCCGGGCCCCGGCTGAAGGAGCGGCCCCTGGGTCGCTGTCACACTCTGGACACACACATTGCAAACAGTGAGTGCACAGTAGAAAAGAGTGATGACAGAACTGCTCCTGAAACAGCAGGAGACGCGGAGCAAATACTGACTGAAAGGAAGGAGGCACGGTCCCCTGATGACTCCACCTGTACGAGCAGCGAGTCCTCGTCGTGTGACCACTCCTCACACGCGGAGATCCCTCAAATTCAGGAAGCTGCCGAGCTCCCTGCTTCACCCGACGCCGGCGGTGAAGTACATACAAATGGAGCGTTGGACGAGTCACCGGACCACCAGGAGTCCTCGCTGTCCAGGAGCACAGATGGAAACTCCAATGTCACCCACCCCCCAGACCAGACAGACACCAAGCAAACAGCAGAGCTGAGGTCCGAGTCAGTGACGGCAGATGTGAAAGAGGAAACTCAACAGTTCAAAGATGTCTAGATGCTCAGAGTCATGTCAACCGCTCTCAGTTTGACAGTTTGTGGACGTCACAGCTCAGGAATGTAAACGGTAATGTGTTCAACTACAGTCAATATCAGTAAAGGCAGGAAACATTGATGCACTCGAGTATCATAATGTGTTTTACCACCGTTATGTTCACACTGTGTCTGCACTGTTGCACCTGACAGAGAGCCAACCAGCTCGCTGTCAGTCATTTGATGGTGAGACACTGAAGTAACTGAGGGTCATTCTTCAGTCGCCTGGTGCAGTTTGTCTCACTTGTTTGTTTTTAATAGACTTCGTACTTAAATTGCTGTCGGTCTCAAGCAACAAACTTGTCATTGAGCTGCTCGGATGTCCGATGATGTCAGTGACTAACGGTCCATCTCTGTCAGCAGGTTCCAAGAAGCACTTTTCTTGTTCTTAGCTGTTTCAAATGGAAAAAGGGATAAAAAGCAGCATTGTTGCTGTGTGTGATTGACTGTAAATCTGATTTGAAGAATGTGTGGTTTTGATTTCAGCTCAATGTCCATGTTTGAAGTGGATTCATTGGGTGGGTTCGAGCTGACTTGTTGCCGCTCCACTGTTGAAATGGGATCATTTCATTTATGGCCTTTGCTGAGGGTCGTGTGTTCAGAAAGCTTCCAGCTTCCCCTCAAGTGAGTCTGTTAAAGGAAATCTTTGAATCAAAAAACGTTTACATCACTATGAACTATTTTCCAAATCATGGCATCAGTCTTTAGGCTGATTCCCTCTGACTCAGCTACAGATTCAATTTTATTTCTGTAAAAATGAACTTGCAGAGACTTGGAACCAGCTGCAGATAATTGTTTGTCATCAACATTCAGTCACCTTTTTGTCTTTGTCAGAGCTTAATTTTTTGCTTCATCGTTATTTAAACGTTTAATGGTAAATCATTTATTCTAAGATAAAATATGTAATTAACACACAATGAACCTTAAATATGTTCCAACATGCTCTGAAATAGTTGAAACACACTTGAACACTGATTGTCAAAGCTCGTCTTGGATCCATCTGTGGCATAAAAAAGTATTTATTGTCTAACTAGACATTAAATGTTGTGCTGTGATAATAGTCATGGTCATGTTAGTCTGAGAATCGTGTAATTAATAAGTGATGTCAGGGTTTTAATTAATTTAAACACATTTCAGGTCTCAACAAGTAAGGTTTTTATTGAAATAATTAAATCTGCTGTTGCCCGTGATGTAAATCGAGCACTAGTTATAGTTATTGAACACAATACTCCTGTGACGTAGAACAGAAGACATTTCCTCTTATTAAGGCAGCTTGATGCAGAACCTTCGCCTCTGAACTTGAGCTGATCGACCGACTCGTCTGAAAGCAGCACCTGTGTTTCGGAAACAATGTCAATCCCAGTGGAGTCTTAATTATTTTTTGAAACTTTTTATTCTGAGATTGGATGTGTAAAATGATGTGATTGTGCCTTATTTAATTTACATCCAAATAACCAGTAATAAACCCCTGATTTACACTCGGGTGCTGTTTTTACTAAGTGCAGGTTGATAGTTAGAGGCTGAGCTGCTCTGTTCCAGTGTTTAGAGCTCATCATCCTCCTGACTGACAGATTAAACAGCTTAGGTGGTTTCATCCATGTTGGGTCGAAGACTGATGTGGTTTCACCACCAAATTCTGTTTTCGCTGAGCCACAGCAATAATTATCAAACACTACAGAAACTTTTCATTACTGCTAATTTAAACAGCTTCGCTGACAAACACCGTGGCGACCAGACTAAAGACTGTTTTTTCGCTTAGCGCAATAAACGCCTCCATCAATATTTATCGCCTTCGACCATAGACGCGTTTTGCGTTTCCTTCTTGTCCGCGTCGGGCTTCCGTACTGCAGAGAAACCAAGAAATGTCAAAACTAGCGGCGTCCCACGACTCTTTGCAATAAAACGCCAGAATCATTTCTGAAGGTGAGTGACTAACGTGTTATAAATGCAATTGATAAACGAACGGACTATTAACGTGGCACCGCTTCTGAAATGCGCTAACGCTAGCAGAGCTAGCATCTGTTAGCAGTTAGCTTCAAAACTAGAACATAACAAGAACACGCGGACGGACGCACCAGTGCGTAAACGCACCTTACACAAAGTGTTCGTATCGAAATGCGGCTGTATTTTAGACAGAAGGTCACATAAAAGCCGGAGGTAAGATGTGCGTAGGTTTGTTATGCTAACATATGAGGCTTACACTAACGTGAGCTACTAAACGCTTTTACTACACACTCAGTCGTTAACATTATGAATGGACGCTTGTCAAGTTAGACAGTAAAACACAACGTGATCGAAACAACGGCCCATTTTTAGCCTGTATATTTAAAATAGTGTTTAGATTTGACACAATTGTGACTTTGTATTGAAAGTTTAACTTTCTGTAGGTAAAATGTCACATGTAGGATATTAACAGTGTAACGGGTGGAAAAACTCCACGAACGTGTCCTAAAGTACATTTCCAACAGATTTTCAGGTTCATGCCGATGTGAGAGGAACAGTGACGACATGGCTCAGCTGCAAAAGAGGTGATGACAATGCCGTAAAGTGGAGGCTCTTTCAAGTAAGTATGAACCACCTGAGTCAAACTTCTAGATCGTCGAGATGGAGCTTCCGCATTAATTTTGATGATGTGTCTCATTTTCCCTCGTCAGTGTGAGCGAACTTTAAGCAGCCGCAGTGTTCGCCCCAGTCAGGGAGGATGTCCTCGTCCCACCGTCTCAGGGATGTGGAGCAGCAGCGCCCCCTGCTGGACGGGCAGCAGGCGGCAGTGGACAGGGCTGCGCCCAGCGGCGCCAGGCAGCTCTGGTTTATCCAGGACTGCTGCGGCATGGTGTGCGCCTGCATCACGTGGTTCCTGGTGTTGTACGCGGACTTTGTGGTCACCTTTGTCATGCTGCTGCCCTCTCGGAGTTTCTGGTATGCCGTGATCAACGGGGTGGTGTTCAACAGCCTGGCCGTTCTGGCGCTGGCTTCCCACCTCCGCACGATGCTGACCGACCCGGTGAGGAGGCTGGTACAAGGGCGACCATTGGTTTATGTGATCAAATATGATTTTCTACTGTGATTGTTTTTCCGTCCTGAGCGTCTGGACCTTTCCTCTCAGGGAGCCGTTCCCAAGGGCAACGCCACTAAGAAGTACATGGAGAGTCTGCAGCTGAAGCCGGGTGAGGTCGTGTACAAATGTCCAAAATGCTGCAGCATCAAACCTGAGAGGGCTCATCACTGCAGGTCAGCGAGTTCGCACCACCTGCTGGCTTGTGCGACATGTTTTTACCATTTGAATAGAGTCTTACCCAAAACCTGATTCAGACTATGTCACATATGAAACCACAGAGAGCAGGAACAACTTCATCCTTCATCATTTAGAGAGGAGTATATGTATATCTGTTCTCCTTCTGCAGTATCTGTAAACGCTGCATCCGCAAGATGGACCATCACTGCCCCTGGGTCAACAACTGTGTTGGTGAGAAGAACCAGCGCTTCTTCGTCCTCTTCACAGTAAGTCTGTTTGAAGATGTAGTTAGTGATTAAATGGTGGCATGATTTTCATTGTTCTCATTGATTTGTCCACTCCTCTGATTCACTGACACAAACAAATGAAGGATTCCTCTTCAGAAGATGCAACATAGGTGACAGGTGTGTGTGCTGTGTTCTGTGGCGTCGTAGTCTTTGTGAATAGTTGGGAATGTAAATAGAGTCAAGCATTTCTATAAAAACCCAAATCATGTAAACACAGAGACGATCAATCAGGAGCTCAATAATCGCAGCTGAACTGCAGCTTCATTTAACTTAAACTCCTTAAAACGCAGCAGTTTGCTTTGTTTCTGTGAAGAACTTCACTGATGAATGGAGCAGAGTTTTAGCCAGGATATTTAGATGATAGATGCTTTTTCTCACCTGCTGCTTGGTTTCTCTGCTTTCTCCCAATGAGCTTCTAAATCCTCCCACAGGAAAATCTCTTGTTAAAAGGGACTCAAACATTTTACAAGAGGCTTTTTGCTTCTAGTTAACGTCTCCTGTCTGAAACTGATGCTCAACATGGAGGTTTCTGTCCACAGATGTACGTCGCTGTCATCTCAGGTCACGCTCTGGCTCTCTGTGGATATCAGTTCATCACCTGCGTCCGGGTCCAGTGGAGCGGTGAGTCCAACTCCTTAACTCAGTTCCTCATGGTTCTTCCTGCTGTAATTGTTCCCTATTTCCAGAGTGCAGCGATTTTTCTCCTCCGGTCACCATGATGCTGATGATCTTCCTCTGCATGGAAGGCCTCCTCTTCCTCACCTTCACAGCCGTCATGTTCAGCACTCAGCTACACTCCATCTGCAACGATGAGACGGTGAGGACACAGCCAGTTGAGAGGAGGCTTTTCTCTCCTGGTTAATAAACCAACCTTCTATAAGAAAAAGAATGCCTTTATTAGTCCTGTAGTGGGGAAATTGCACTTCACAACAGCAACCGGACAGAAAAAAGAGAAATCATACAAACACACATCCATAAACAGAGCAAATGCAGTTAACAGTTGTGGCTGTAGAGTCTGACAGCAGCAGGTAGGAAAGGTCTCTCTCACATCTTCACACAGCGAGCTGTTCTGGAGAGCTGCTTCAGTAACAGACTGATCCACACTGAGCTCACCAAGCTGGTCATACAGATGTGGGGTTTTCGTGTGTAAAAAGACTTCGCTGACGTCCTAATAAGTCTGAGTGGTTTTTGTTTGTGTCAGGAGATCGAGCGTCTGAAAAACGAGAAGCCGACGTGGGAGCGTCAGACTCGCTGGGCCGGGCTGAGGTCGGTGTTCGGAGGCCAGCCGTCCATGCAGTGGATGAGCCCCTTTGTGGGACTCAAACTACCAACCTTGGCTGCCAGACGCACATGGAGGGCTGGGGCAGAGTTCTCAGTCTGAGGAGCTGCTGTGAGGATTAGACCACTGAGCTCTGACCCTCCTGAGATCGGGATTTCTATGAGATCTGCAACGTAGACGAGAAACTGAAGCTCCAAATCTCAGTGAGACTCAACAAGTCACATAGTAAATTACAGCCTGACAGTTACTCCGTATTCACCAAGTACTTGTACCACAGTCCAAACCAAACTGCTGCCAGAGAGTGTGAAGTGAAACACTTTGACCTGTGTGTTTAAAGGGGAACAACAGTATTTGGTCCAGTTAGAGCCGGACCCGAACTGGGACCAGATTCAGACATGGTTTCAACAGAAGCCAAGCACCCATTGTCTCTGTAGCTTCTCTTTATGCTGAAAAGCACCACAGCGTTCTATCATCTGTTCATCCTAAACTCTGCCTTTCTTTGTTCTGAGGTTCAACCTTTAACTGCACCAACAGCTTCATTTTTACCTTGAGGAGAAAGATCTGAATCAGTCCATGTCCTGAAGTGAACTGGACCGTTACTGCTGTGTGCCGTCAGTGAGGACGACACGATTACTGCTTTTTAAAGAATGTATCTGAGTGAATGTTGTACTTTAGTGTCACACTTGTTTGTGTTACTTCACTTCTCAGAGATTCAATAAACCTGTGATTTCTACCTCCTCAAAGCATCTGGTCCAGAAACTTCCACTTCTAGAGTTGATAGGTTGATTCACGCTCCTTTGTTCCTCCGGTGCCTGGTTGGACCCTCAGACGGACCGACGTGGCTTCATGTACAGAACCTCCGCTCTATCAGCTCTGACTCCATCTGTGACGCCAGTCCAGTTTTCCCAGTGTTGGAGCCAGTTAATGATTTCTGACCTGTCCACTGCTGCACTGCTTTCATTCACACCGAGCTCCTGGTGCAGACATGTTGTGTAGAGCTGCTCCTCTGGTGCTGCTCTGTGTGTTCTGGGTTCCGGCTCATGGCGGGCCCGTGGAGAACCTGCACCCCAACATAACGGACCAGCAGCTGTTCTGGGGCGCGGACCAGTACGACTTCTCTGTGGTGCTTGGAGCTGCAGGGATGGAGTGTTTCTGGCACTTTGCTCACCGTGGGGAGAGGTTCTACCTGAACTTCATGGTGAGATGATTCTGGGCTCTGACATCATCACAGCCTCTACACCTGCCCAGTACCAGTGAAGTGGACCGGTTCTGTCCGTCTGCAGGTCCAGTGGGTGACGGGAGTTGGCCAAGACAGACACTTGTCCGTCACCGTCAACGCTCCAGGAGGTTTGTTGGTGTCCACAGTGGATGATGTGAACGGTCAGGTCAACTTTGAGGCTGCGGAGACGGGTGAAGTAGCTGCTTGTCTGTCTGTTGGTCTGTCCACTGATCCATCGGTCTGTCCACTGATCCATCGGTCTGTCCGTCTGTCCACCGATCCATCCGTCTGTCCACTGATCCATCTGTCTGTCCGTCTGTCCACTGATCCATCGGTCTGTCCGTCTGTCCACTGATCCATCGGTCTGTCCGTCTGTCCGCCTGTCCACTGATCCATCGGTCTGTCCGTCTGTCCACTGATCCATCGGTCTGTCCACTGATCCATCGGTCTGTCTGTCTGTCCATTGATCCATCTGTCTGTCCGTCTGTCCACTGATCCATCTGTCTGTCCGTCTGTCCACTGATCCATCGGTCTGTCCGTCTGTCCACTGATCCATCGGTCTGTCCGTCTGTCCGTCTGTCCACTGATCCATCGGTCTGTCCGTCTGTCCACCGATCCATCGGTCTGTCCGTCTGTCCACTGATCCATCCGTCTGTCCACTGATCCATCTGTCTGTCCGTCTGTCCACTGATCCATCGGTCTGTCCGTCTGTCCACTGATCCATCGGTCTGTCCGTCTGTCCGTCTGTCCACTGATCCATCGGTCTGTCCGTCTGTCCACTGATCCATCGGTCTGTCCACTGATCCATCGGTCTGTCTGTCTGTCCATTGATCCATCGGTCTGTCCGTCTGTCCACCGATCCATCGGTCTGTCCGTCTGTCCACCGATCCATCGGTCTGTCCGTCTGTCCACCGATCCATCGGTCTGTCCGTCTGTCCACCGATCCATCGGTCTGTCCGTCTGTCCACCGATCCATCGGTCTGTCCGTCTGTCCACCGATCCATCGGTCTGTCTGTCCGTCTGTCCACTGATCCATCGGTCTGTCTGTCCGTCTGTCCACCGATCCATCGGTCTGTCTGTCCGTCGGTCGGTCTGTCCACCGATCCATCGGTCTGTCCGTCTGTCCACCGATCCATCGGTCTGTCCACCGATCCATCGGTCTGTCCACCGATCCATCGGTCTGTCCGTCTGTCCACCGATCCATCGGTCTGTCCGTCTGTCCACCGATCCATCGGTCTGTCCGTCTGTCCACCGATCCATCGGTCTGTCCGTCTGTCCACTGATCCATCGGTCTGTCCGTCTGTCCACTGATCCATCGGTCTGTCTGTCTGTCCATTGATCCATCGGTCTGTCTGTCCGTCGGTCGGTCTGTCCACTGATCCATCTGTCCGCCCATCTGTCTGCTCGCTGTCTTAGTCACAGTAAAATGGACATTTTTGCACATTTTCGTTTAAATCTTGTAAAAACTTGGTTGCGTTTTTTTGCGAGCTTCATTTGTTGCTTCCAGGTTTCTATCAGATGTGCTTCAACAACTTCCACAACCGCTTCGGCTCCATGCAGATCTTCATGAGCTTCGGCGTCTACTACGACGGCTCCAAGGACGAGGACGCCCGAAAAGAAGAGGAGGAAAGGAGGTTCAGAGACTTGAACGACACGCTGAGCTTCATCGAGGTCAAACAAGGGCAAAATATGTCGTTCACCTGACTTTTATCTGGAAACAAAATGTTTACACCTGTGGTCAATGAGACAAAACCCTTAGAACAGGATGGACTTTCAAACTAAAGGTCCACCTGTTGGTGGCGGTGCAGATGAGTCGGACTGATACCGGTTGTGGTGCTGGTGTTGCAGGAGGCCAGCGTCAGACTGGACCGCTCCGTTTTCCACATCCTTCGCTACTACAGCTTCAGCCGCATGCGCAGCAGCGCCGACCACTTCCTGCTGCTGTCCAGCTCCCGCTACGTCAGCTGGTGGTCGACGGCGCTCAGCCTCCTCATCGTCACCTGCGGCTCCCTGCAGCTCCTCTTCCTCAAACGGCTCTTCATCAGCAGCAGGACGGGCAGCGACGGGGAGAGGCCGCGCTGCTGACGACGCCGTCCAGATCCGAGCGAATCTCCAGCTGGACTCGCGTTTGTCTCCGCGCACAACGAAATAAAAGCCGCTTTTGTTGCGTGTGAAGAACGTGTTTGTTTTTTCTGTAAAGCTCAATTCAAAGCGCTGAACGGAGCCAGCTTTTCACGGCAGGACGAGGATCACGCGCCACACACCCGTTAACGTCCTGAGACACGCAGCATTGCTTGGTGACGGGGTAAAGAACGCGTGGATCGGTTCTGAAGCAGAACTGGACCTGAATGTGGGGAATAAAGCAGCCTTCACGCTTGGACGTGTTGCTGCCTCCTGTCTCTTTATTTGTTGGATCAGACATTGCTTCCTGTTTCCTTCCTGTCTGCTTTTTTGTGGTGCTGTAATGGAAAAATTGTGCCTTTGCTGTTTCTTATCCAACACAGTCGTCATGTGCTGGTTAGGTGCAACACTGAACATTCTTACACAAACAACTAATCTCTTGTGCTGTCGTACATCAAGTCTAAACATCTGATGTTCCATTTGACTGACTAATAATTTATGATATATGTTTGTCTTTTACACCCGGACTCTGGCTCCATCCTATCTGACTCCCCACCAGACCCAAGGCTGTTAAAGCAAATGCATCTTGTCTTGGAAGCTCGGTGTTCCTTCCTTTAGATAACAAGACATGACGATGCAGAAGTGAGAAAGCAAACATTCTCACTCACGGCGAGATAAGGCGGCGCAAACAATTCCATTGCTGCAGAAAGACATTCCACCAGAGCCACAGAAAGGGGTTAAAAGGCAGAAGCAACGTGAGGATCGTGGGCTCTTTGCATCACACCTTCGTGGTGTGTGCACTGATCTCAGCTGGTTTTTGGTTTGTTGATGTGCACGATCAACATCCATGCTTTTGATTTGCTTTCCCCATTATTTTTATTTTCTTTATTTTTATAATAAATCTCACAAAAGACAACTCTCTCATCTGCCTCTTTATGGGACATTTCCACCACAGGTAGTGACAACACGTTCAGGGCTTCTTCACTGCCTCACAGTTGTTGGCAAACAGCTTGGGGGCTTCTGCCTTATTGAGTTTTTTTCTGAGGAACTCTTGGAGTTCTGCCAGGGCGACCCGCTCCACCTGCGTGTCCATGTTCTGTGCTCTGGCGGCTCCACTGGAGGCCTGCTGGTTCTTGTCCACGCAGCAGAACGCCTGCCACAGGGACTGTGGGACGTTGACGCGGTTCACGCCTCCTCTCTGCAGCCAGTTTGCTTCAGAAGGAATCGCTCCAACCAAAACAAAAGCAGTTTTGCATTTTTTGAAAATCTCTTTGCTGCTGGTCTCATAAACCGCCCAGGGGCCGTTGTTTAGCTTTTTGTTCTGAGGAACAACATTGGTCAAAGTGAAAGTGGCCGCGCAACCCTCTTCTGTAAAAAGTAAAATTATTAGGTTACGTGAGTAATAATTTAAGTATAAAATTACAGTACAGTACAAAGTAATCTGAATGTTAATAAGTAGCTTATTTACTAATCACTTTATATTGAAGCATGTTTCTATTGCTCTGTTTTCACATTTAACATCATGTAAGATCACACAATACTGGAGAGTGGAGCAGCAGTTCCTCATCCTGACCTGCGTGGTGTCCGCAGGGGTTGAGGTGTCCGTGGTCATACAGCCATGAAGGAGCAAGGCTGTCATAATCTGCATCCACAGCCTGTTTATCTTCTATTTTTAATATGTTCTTTACCTTCA
>NC_040886.2:18850591-18910591 GCF_900634795.4 Betta splendens | reverse complement strand
GTCCAGGACGGCCTTGGCCAGCTCGTCGCCGGCGTCGGCCCGCTCCTTCAGGATCGCCCGCAGCTCCTTCAGCGCCGAGGCGCGCTTGTCGTCCGTCTCGTACAGCTCGTCCTTGGCCTGCAGGGGGCGCCGGGCGCAGGTTAGCTTAGCTTCACCACACACATTGGCGGAGTTGCCTCCAGGGTTGAACAGGTTAGTTAGAAGGTTGAGTCCGCTGGACTGGAAACGTTTCACCACCATCCAGTAGCCTCTTCAGTCTGAAGGAAGCAAAGGCCTGATGCTGAGTAGGTGTGAACTCTCAAGCTCCTCCTCCATCGTTAGAGTCCTTTCTGTTGGACTTGTGTCGGGTCTTGATCTTTGGAACAGACCAAAGGGCAGCATGAGAAATGGGAGACAGACTGAGTCTGAGGCCTCGTCCTCTGTTGAGCAAAGGGCCGTTCATTCCCTCAGCCTTCTCCCAAACCACTTGTCTCCTCTGTCCAGACTGAGCGTCGTGGCCATAAACATTCATGCGTCTGAACAGAAAGTGCAGCGCACATCGTCTGGTGGTGGATGGTGGTGAAACGTTTCTACTGAGACATGACTCGACCTTCAGACTGTTCCACCGGGACGACTGTGACTCTCGGTCTAGCTGGTTTACACCGGTAAAGGCTGTGTGTCTTTTTGTTGTTCTGTCCAGCAGTTTAACAGCTGTGTGTCTTTTTTTTTTCTGTCCAGCAGTTTAACAGCTGTGTGTCTTTTTTTTGTTGTTCTGTCCAGCAGTTTAACAGCTGTGTGTCTTTTTTTTCTGTCCAGCAGTTTAACAGCTGTGTGTCTTTTTTTTTCTGTCCAGCAGTTTAACAGCTGTGTGTCTTTTTTTTTTCTGTCCAGCAGTTTAACAGCTGTGTGTCTTTTTTTTGTTGTTCTGTCCAGCAGTTTAACAGCTGTGTGTCTTTTTTTTCTGTCCAGCAGTTTAACAGCTGTGTGTCTTTTTTTTTGTTGTTCTGTCCAGCAGTTTAACAGCTGTGTGTCTCTACCTTCTGCCTGGTGTGGTCTGGAAGGCTCTCACAGGGTCCAAACACTGGCCCGTGGTCCTTCACGGTGAGACGCTCCAGCTTGGCCCTGAGGGCCTGCTCCTCCTCCGACACCATGCGGTAGGTTCCGCTCTGAAAATATGGGTGACACGCAGATTTATCAGTCACATCTGTTCTGGTGTCTGTAATAAACAAGACAAATAGGTGGGACTCTGGTTCACCGACTTGAAGTGCTTCTACTGATTGTTCATGTGTTTGAACACAGCTACGAACACCGGGCCTTTGAATAGAGGCTCTGCTTTGCCTCCTGCTCCTAAACCTGAACTATTTCTCTCACATGTTAATTTGACTAAATGCCTGAAAAGAATTTTCTAACAAGACGTGTTTTGAGGTTTGAACCTAATCCATGTACACAGCGCTGCAGATCTGTGGTCAATGGAGCTCAGTGTTGGGTTAATCTCCCTCACGAGTCCAGTAAAGCCCCCGGTCCCTGAACAGGACCTGGGATTAGCAGCTGTGGGCTGTTGACAGCATCCACAACAATGGCCTTTGGTTCGGTGACACGACGAAGGTTCACTCGTTCACAGCCGGTTCGGCCGTCGACTGCTTCGTTTGTGAACTCTGGTGTGAAACGTGGAGGAAACTCACAACCACAGCCATGTCGTCTGCTGCGATTCACTTCGTACTGTCTGCAAGGAAGCACACACACACACACACACACACACACACACACACACACACACACACACACACACACACACACACACACACACACACACACACACACACACACACACACAGATGAGATGAGAAGCTCCACATTGTACCTGATGGAAATCCCTCGTCTTTTGGCACTTTGGTTTCATAATCAACAGACTCAGAGTCGCTGTCAGTTTGGACTCTTCAGCTTCACATAAGTTAACATTAATATTAGACTCATTTTACATGCATGCTCCCTTAAATCCGTCTTTAAGGACATCAGACCTTTTAGCTTTCTAGCAAAAAAAGGATGAAATGAACCTTTTTACCAGTTTCACTGTCTGAAGCGTCATTTCTCCTAAACAACTTGATGGAACGAGACAAAAGCAGCTCCCAGTTGTTACTGGTCCAAAACGCTTCACACTTAAAGTGTTGAAATCTGAACTGAATCCTTATCTGCAGCAGAGGCCGAGTCCTACCTGAGGCAGAAGGTGCTGGTGAGTCGCTTGTGAGTCGCTGGTGAGTCGCTGGCGTCCGTGTGGAGCGGGGCTGACGGGGCCTGTGATTTGTAGCGCTGGGATTAGTGGCGTCACACCAGATTACAGCCAGCAGATTTCTTTTTGATTTTAATCAGCATAAAAGTGGTGTGAAGAGGAGGGGAGGAGGAGCTGCTGGTTCATGGTTAGATGATGTAATGTCAGGCTTTAAGGAGATGCAGGGATTTGACTGTTCCATTTGACAGAGTGAAAAGTGGCCATTGTGACTGAATCCCAGTTTGAGTCGTACAACGTGAACACGCTTGGGTGAAAGGAGGCGGATTCTGGACTCAAAAATAGCCCTTCACGTGTTCAGGGGCACAAACGGTTCTGAAACAGTTATAACGAAACTGTGAGTCTAAAGCAGCTTCTCTTCTTCGTCCAAGTGTTCATGTTGTGACCAGGTGTCTCATCCGGTGAGAAGGATGTGGAAAAACGGGAAAAGGCTCCACGGCCTTTATTCAATGCACCACCACGAAGAGAGAATGGCCCACGAACACCTGCTCTTCTTCTGGAGCTGAGCTGCACCTGATTCAAAGGTTTGCGTCTCTCACACACACACACACACACACACGAGATGAAGGACCACTGTGCTTCACGTGCAGACTTTCACCTGGGACCTCCAGGTCAGGTTCTGTACGTCCAGCCATGAATGGACCCGTTGCACCTGCAGCAGCCGGGTCTTGACTCATGTTTGGACGTCTCCAGCTTCCTCGTACCGACGTCACTGAGCAGCGAAGGAACAAGCGGCCAACTAGTAATCTGCTAAAACAGGCCTGATCTGCTCAGTAAAGCGATTTGGAGAATAAAATTAGACGGATTGGACAAACAATGAGCCTTTGTGTAACGTGAGCATGTTCGTGAACTGGAAGGATAAACAAAGACGAGTTGAGCATGAGCGGCCTGAACAGCAGCGGATCAGAACCAATGCTTCACGTGCAGTTCTCATCTGGACCAGGCATCAAACACACTTTATTCAACATTTCCCATGATTTGGATCAAACTTTAATGAGACACACAAAAAACAGTCACTGATCGTTAAGGTGAGTTCACAGTCAACCAAACCACAAGGCGTCACTTCAACAATACTTTATTAGAATATTTAGCAGCTTACAATGACAGGCAATGGAACTCTTACACCTTTTACACAAGGCCACGGTAGCAACGGTTTTAACAACGTGTTCTTGATATTTTCAATAACTACTGACTCTTACTTTAGGAAACACCTTTCATAACCAAACAAAATGATAACATGCAGTTGTTTGTTTGTGGTTCTATGAAGGTGTCTAAGGACAGTTTCACGTCCTTCCAAGTGAGATGTGAGATTCTGCACATCAGAGCCTCAGCTTCACAAAAACCAGCATACACAAGTCCTAACTCTGGCCTCAATCTATTTTCACTGCAAACACTGTGCTGCTCGGATCTTCATCCACCTTTAAAAGAAATAATTTAACACTCGAGCAACAAAGTTTTCTCCCACAATGATCATTGAAACCTCTCTACGGTCGAATCAAACCCAGCTCACATGATCGTTTCGTTCTCAATGCTGTTATGGCCCCAAGCATCAATGTAATAAGAACTAAGATGTAATTCCTACTAAATACACTCGTGTCACTGGCTGTCAGCTGTGACATCATCCGGCCAGTACTCGTCCTGCATGTAGTGGTCCGAGGAGGCGAAGGCGGGCTTTTGTGGAGGGTCGTCCTCCATCAGCTCCTGCTCCCACTCGCCCTCCACCAGCTTGTAGAGGTCCAGAGTGGCCCGAGCATCCTCAACTGAGCAGTGACCCATCTTCCCAACCTGGGCCGACACACAGCGTCAGTTAGCAACAAGCCAGAGCAACATCTGGTGCCGGCGGCGATGGGAGTGTGATGTGCGTCTCACCTGTATCCTCCTGTTCAGCAGTTTATGGGCTAAGACTTTGAGGGAGAGGCAACGTTTTCGCTGAAACCCGGCCAATTGTCTGAGGATCCATGTTGTACTCGTGTCCCTGACCATGTGACAAGGGTGGCTTATGTCCAGAACCCTGAAGTCGCTGTCGATCGAATGGCCCACGACCACTTTGTCCTGAAGTATACGAAGGACCTGCAGAAGAGAAACCACAGTCTGCAGTTCAAAACATTTACATGGTGCTGAGGTGAAGCCTTTTGAAGCCTTCCATCGTCCTGGTAAAGAGAAGCTGGTCTCACCCCGTCCCTGGCTTCAGTGAAGGGCATAGCGTTGAGCAGGTGGTGCCTCTGGATGCCGCTCCACCGGGTCCTGTAGTCTGTGACAGGCTGACACGGACGCACGTATTCATCAAACAGGACGTTTCCGTGGTAGTCCACGATGCTGCAGCGCGCCAGCTCGCTGCAGCGCCCGCTGGGCCCCGTGCCCACCATCTCACAGTCCAACGCCACCACCGAGGATGGGCAGCAGAAGGTCGGGGAACCTCTGCCGCTGGCTGGAGGACTGGTTTCAGAGGAGAAGCCGCTGTCCACCTCCCAGCTGTGCTTGTCAGACGTTTCAGGCTGAGAAGCATCAGTGCTCAGGTTTCTACAGTTCAGAGTGGACTGATTTTTCTGCGTTGTGTCACACAGTTGTTTTATTTGGACTCGTTTTTGTGATCGCCCTGGAGCATCGTTCCCATCTGATCTCCTTCTCTTCATGCTGCCTGCTACGTTCCTCTGCTGGCTCTTCTTTCTAGATCTTGCGTTCTCTAGAGCTCGAATCATCATTGCGTTTTTGGTCAAAAATCGGTAATTGATGAGTTTCCACGAGGATCTTTTCCTTTTTACCACCTCTGCCATCATCAACCGGGGAAATGCCCGATTCTATCATTTCTGAAAAAGTGAGACAAATCATCATAACAAACTGAATCCAGGAGAGAATCGGGCTTCAAGAGGCAGCGTTTCCCCAATAACGAGGCATCTACTCATACAATCCTTCCTAAACTCATCACATCTTGTTAGCGTCTGATTTGACGTTTCCACGTTTGCTCCAGTGTCGTTGGCCACTAGTTCTTAAGGCTGGATGTGTGAGAATGTGACGTGGAACTAAGAGAAAGAAATGTCCTGATCACTGCCTGACATGTGGACGGAATCTGGCATTTTGTCCTGAAGAAGAACGAGGCACAGCTAAGTGAAGAGCCCGGCGCCACATCTAGAAACCAGAACTAAACATTTCTAAAATGAAGACATTCGGTAATGAACCTCCAGTAGCTGCTCAACGGGTCAACGTTAAGAAAAGACACGGAAAAGAGGCCACAAAAGCAAACAAAGACATATTAAAGTAGTCAACGTTACCGTTTGGAGCAGCACGTGTAGACCGGACAGAACATGCAGAGACACGTTTCATGTCCTCGTCACCGGATTGGTTCTTCTTCTTCTTCTTCTTCTCCGTTGTTCACACGACAAACTGTGTCTCACCGGCGCCACCTACCGGTCGAGCGTAGCGTTACCAACTAACGGCCCCAGCTCATGACTGGGTTTATTTACAGAGCAGCTTCATGTTCAGCTGGATGCTGCAGGTCAGTGACCACAGAGCATCACACAGCGACGCTACCAAGCGACAGCATGAGTCATTAACACAACCAATAAAACAGATACATCACGAGGAAAGGTATGTAATTTGATTATAGTTAGTTAAACTGATAGCATTTTCATCAGATACATATTCCAGCTGGTAAATTTCAGATTGAGAATGTGGAATATGGTACTTTATATTTAGAACTAAGACAGAACAGTGAATTCCACAGGTGGCTGTTGAACAGATACATGTTGAAGCTTACATGAATGATGAGAGACGTGGATGAACAAGCTCATACAGTCTGGGTTTTGTGGGACTTTTTATTTCACAATCCTTCCAAATGTACAAAAACAAAAATGTGTTACAAAAACACACAAGAAAAAGGAATTCACCATTACCATGATCCCCTGTGATGATGACAACAACAACAAAACTACAGCGACAGATGACTAGAAACCGGTGTGAAACCAAAGTGCATCAGTCTGAGGTGTGGTAGACAGAAAAGGGGAAATTAAAATCTCAATTTTGCAAAAGCTGTCCCCGTTTCCCTAAAAATGGACAGGTTTTTAACCTAGGCAGGCCCTGACCAACACTCCTTCACCATCCACAGTTTCCCAGATCAGCAGAGGACCTAAAGGGGCCGAGTCTTTTCGACTTGGGCTTCAGAGCATTCGGTAGTTCACTAAGAGTGGAATATAATTTAGTTCTTTCTCTGCGTGGCTTTCACCACGACTGTTCTGAGGAGGGGCTGCTGAGTTCCTCAATGGAGCCTTTATAGCTCTGACTTGTCATCATCCTTCTTCTTCTTCTTCTTGGGCTCCTCCTGCATGACCAGTGGGTTGGAGGCCTCCCTCTTCAGGTAGGAGATGAAGTCGTTGACCTCGCGACCTCCCTGGAACCAGAGCGGTGACGATTAACAGACCGACACACAGATGTGAATTTACATAGTGACTAACCAGAGTCTCACCTCATATTTCTTTGGGCTCGTCTTACGTCCAGCTGGAGAGAAGTAAATTGTTGGGAAACTGTGGGGAAAAAAAACAAGACAAAATTGTGGTCATTTATTAGAATCCATTCAATTACTCAGCGAAGCCTGGCTGATGACAGGACTGGTGACTCACCCGCTGACTTCGTAGGGAGACGGCACATCGTTAGCCGTGGCGTCCATCTTGGCGATGACAACGTTGGGATCGTTTGCCAGCTTCAGGAGCAAAGAAAGAAGGGTTTAAGGTTTGAAAACTTATTTTGTCCAACACTCCGTCTGAAGTATCTGCAGGTCAGAGGTGACCCCCTTACCTTCTCTCCCAGCTCCTTGTATTTAGGCTCCAGGTTCTTGCAGTGTCCGCACCACGGCGCGTAGAACTCAATCAGGACATCTTTGCTGTCGTCGTTGACAATGGAGTCGAAGTTCTCGGCCACAATGACCTGACAACAAAGACTCCTATTAATCCTTTGTGTAATATTTTCAATAAAATCACGTGACATGTTCCATGTCACAGTTGAGCCAGTTTCTGTAGATAAAATCATTTTACTTGAATCATATACAGATTTGATCTGTTAGGTCGAGTGACACTCCAATCAACCTCAACTTCTTCACACACGGGGAAGTTAAACAGGACTGGCTTCATGTTTAGCAGAAGGAGAGTAGTCAGACTAACACATACCGGCTCCACGTCAGGATGCTTGCCTCACCTTGACAGGTCCATCGTTGTTGTCAGGGATGGGCTCAGACTTGAGGTAGCGCTTCAACTTGCCATCAAAGTAGTCCTGCAGGAAACGCTCCAGAGCTTTTCCATCACGTCTGTCATCACATCAGGAAAAGAGGTTCAGTAGGAAGAAAAATCAACCTGACATATTGGCCCACAGTGTTCTCCTGTCTGTGTGCAGCTTTTCATATGCAGATTCCTGCCTTTTTGCGCAGGGAGGATGTGAAGTAAGAGTTGAGGATTAATCTTATCTGCTGCTTTTTATGGATAATTTTATAAAACAATTTCAATATTTTAACACCAGGAGGGAACCAAACAGAACTCCTCAGGCATCACACGCATATGGGGCATCACTCATCACTCAAACATTAACAGATCATCTTTTGTCTAAGTCTACGTTTGGTCAATGTAAGCTTTGGAGAAAAGAGGCTCATCTGGACTTACGAGAACTCCTCACTCATGGCGTATTTGTCTCCCTTGGCAGTGCGGATGGCCACAACGGGCAGCTCCCCTGAGCTTCCATCCAGGCCGAACTCGGACACGTCGTGGTTGAACGCGTTCTTGTTGGCAACAGCAAAGTTCAGCTTCTTGCCCTGATCGAGAAAGCTCTTTGCCACCTTCATCACCCTAAAAAGAGAAAAGAATAAACAAGGAAGTCAAAATAAGGGGTTTAAGAGGAAAAAAGGTTTAACCAATGAGGGCAGTCCTACCTGTTCCTCCAGTAGTTGGAGCCTTTGGGGTTTTTGTCATAATCAACATCATAATAAGCCACCAGCAGATCTTTGCCCCTCAGCTGGTCTTTGTTGTCATCTGTCATGTGGGGACAGATTCCAAAGCTGTAATAGAGAGAGAAAAAAAACTTTATCGGAGGTTGCATAGAAGACACATCACATCCCAAAAGGTCCTGTTGGAACAGAGCCACGTATGTAAACATGTAACTCAGTGTTTCTCCACTGCCAACCGTTATAAATGTACAGTGTGTAGCAAAATAGTCAGGCTGAGCCACACACAGGTGGTGGTTCAGGATGTGAACTGTCAACAGACTGCGTTTCAAACTCACATGTTGTCCTGGATGAACTTTTTGATTTTGTTGCTGGTAAACTTTTCCTCAGTGAATTTGACTGAGCCGTCTTCAAACTTGTTGCCGAGTCGCGGTGGACGGAACAAGACAACTCCCCTAATGAACGGACAAACAAAGTCAGGTTAGTCCTGATCATTTAAGAAACCCTACCGCGCGCGCGCGCACACACACACACGCACCACTCATGTGACAGGCCAAATAAAGAACGAGTTACTTACTCCCCGTCGACATCGTGGCTCTTGAGAAGAGCTTCAGAGTTGGTGTGGGCGAAGCGGTAGTTGTCCCGCAAGGCACTGGCTGCCTTGAGGAACTCTGTCTGTGCTGTGCTCTTGTCATCAGCAAAGAATCCTGGAAACATTACAGTAATGTCAGTGTGCAATGTTCATGCTTTACCAGCCGATCAGAAGAGACACTGCCCAATATACACTGGTACAAGTATTCAACCAGACATGGCTCATGCCCATTTGTCACTAGCAGTAGTAGTCAGAAAATCCAACAGTAACGCACCAATAACGCTTGCGTCTTGATCTGAAACAAACTTCTCAAAGTCTTCCTCAGCCTTCAGCTCTACAGAAGCTGGGCCAGCCTGCTTTTTCAGGAAGCTGACAATACCATCTATGAGGAGCGAGAGGAGAACAGACAAACTAAAATTATTTACCTCACACTTAAGCATCAAAATTTAAAAATCACACACCAAAACCCCTAAAACACACCTGCAGTTCTTGGGCCATCATAAGGTCCAGTTTCCTCTCCATCCCTGAAGATCTTCAGGGTCGGGTAGCCACTCACACCATATTTGCTGCAAGTGTTGCTGTTAGCTGTGCAGTCAACCTAATGGGAGACAGATTTACATTTACTAAAAAGGTACAAAGAGCAGGAGTTGACAAAGTTAAGTGAACTCCGTTATGCAACACCTTGGCCAGGGCGACGGTGCCTTTCAGACGCGTGGCAGCTGACTCGTACTCGGGTGCTAGCCGCTTACAGTGACCACACCTAGTGAACAGGGATATGGATCAGCAAACAGAACAGTCATTCATCGGTGGAGCTTCTCAGTCATCCAGGTGAAGTTGTCTGAACCCACAACTACCAATTTAAAACAAGACGTGTAAAAGGCCAGTGATCACTCAGTCAAGTGTCTTATTGTCTAGAAAATAAAAAAATAACAAAAAAGACAATTCTTTTATGGGGCTGGCAGAAATAAGTTTTGATTCTTTTTCAGTTAGCAGTTTTCTGGGAAACAGTCTTTTAACAGATATTTCGTGTTTTGGACTGATAGAAACTTGAACTGTTGATATTCGACTTTTTCGGTCTCAGTGTAAAACCATTTAAAAAGACCAGCTATATGCCTACGAACTCGTTTTATTCAAGTTTGGTACAGTGGACACGTCAATTTGACCCTGAACCAATCAGACGTGGACACCAAAACTTCTCTGACCAATCACGTTACAACAACGAAAGAACACGCCCCCAACTTCCTAATAGCCTTGTTAGCGTTCAGTTTCCAATGCATATGTAACATAACAAGTATAATAATTAAATAAACTATAAAACAACTATTTACAGTTCACCGCGTCGTCAATTTGAGTATGTATTAAAAAGCATTTCAAGAACTGTAAGTGTCGCAGTCCTTTCTGCTTCGAGCTAACATGCTAACGCTTGCTCCCTGGCCAATAACCCACATAGAATTTATCTAGTAACGTTAGCGACGCTGTCATCGTCAAGGAGAAATACGCGGTTCACACCAGAACCCAGAAGCTGCTCCACAAACACGAAGGCTCGCACCGTTTTTAGTTGCGAACGTCAGTTGAACCCTTAACAATGCAGCAAACGCATTAGCTAACGTTAGCCTAATGTGCGCTAGGACCTCACCATGGGGCAAAAAACTCCACGAGAATCAGTTCGTGGTCTCCGATCTTGCTTTCGAAGTCGTCATCCGTGAACTCCAGCACATCGCTGCCCCGGACGAACCCGGCGAGAGCGGCCAAAAGCAGCAGCCTCAGCATCGCACACAGCGGTGGTTACAGGGCTTCTTTCAGCCAACTAGGAGACGTTTGAATTGCAAATGACGTCCGCGTCAGCCTCTGTTCAGCTCCTCGGCGACAGCAAAGCCAAAGCTGCAGCTCGTGCGACAAGGCCAAAGGCGGACGAGTCGGTAGAGAAAGAGAAAGAGATGGAGACGCGCAGCGAGACCGCTCCTAACCAAAGTGTGGCACCCTTTCATTGGTCCATCCACTGCGTTAGTTTCCCGCCGTCAGCCAATGAGGAGCAGACAAATGAGACCCGTGGCCTCAGAGCCAATCACGAATCGACTAAATCAAAACGCCCGTCTCACACACGGAAGTGGTGAAATGACGGCGTTAATAGTTCACTGAATGAAAGCGAATTACACACATTTGGTTATAACCAATCCATCGCACAGCCCGGACAAACACTTGTTTCTACCAGGTTACGCATGGCTGCTCCTCTCGTCTCATCTGCCACGGTCGATTTCAACTGTGTAGTTTTATTACTACGTTTCACTGCTTGTTCTATTTGACACACAACATAAACATAATATCGTCACAGGTTATAAACCAGCTAATATAACTGCTGCTCCTTAAACCTGTCTTGACATCTGACCATAAGATCACCCTGTCATTGTGTAAAATCACATCATCTACTTTTGTTACTTCAGTTGACTTTAGTGGAAATACAGTGCTCATTGTAACATAATATTTTTGTTTGTGGTGTACTTACTTTTATGACTTGGTTACTCCCTTCACTTTCTCTGACACTTTTGCCTCCATGTTTGCCTTTGAATAAAAAGAAACAACCGTACAGTCCAAAAACACAAACACAGATTCTTACTGGAGATTACTGAGAACTAAACAGCAGACAAACATGTTCACGATCATCACTACAGTGGCACTATTTATTACCCACATAAACCAGGAGGGAGACAAATCATTTAATATGCTTGAAATGCAGTCCCAAGGGTGATTGCTAATGGATCATTTAGTCAAACTGTAATAACTGTGTAAATTCTTGTCCAAAAGAATCAGGTGTTTTGAGATTATTCTACAGAATCAGGAATATGACAGAAGCAATGTTTTCTGGTTTATAACGCTGTAGTACCGTGATCCTGTCAGCAGGGGGCAAACTCTGATAACGGTGAAACACAGCTGTGACCAGAGGCTGTGATGTGTATTTATTGCGTCTGCCTGGCTGCTCAGTAGGTCTGCAGAAGAATCTAATAATCAGACACCAGCGTGCACACACAGCATCGAGTGGAATGAAGAAAAAATGTACAATTTACTTTTTATTCTTAGACTATTTCTATAATTCAGTGTATTTCTATCACACCAGTTCACTACAACAAACAGTTCTAATGAAAAGCCAACACGTCCCACTAAGCAGCGTCAGGAGACCTCCAGCAGAACCAGGCTCAGGGTGGTTGGTCGTCCTCCTCCACCGGCTGGTGAACAGAACCACTTCCAGCATTTTCCCTCATCTTGCTTTTCTTCCAACTGAGTGTACTTGCTTCATCCAGGTGCAGGCACATTAGACATTTTCAGATTCATACATTATATTTATAGCCTCTTTATTATAAAGATACTGTAGCTGAAAACACATAGGGGCATTTTATTTTCTGTATCTTTCACAGCCTTTAAACCATGTGAACCAGACAAATGGTGGTGGTTCAGTCCAAGTGCTGTACCTGTGTCGTTCTGTGTGTCGTGACGTCATCTCACTGGTATAAGCTTTGCTAATTCCCCCCACCAGAGCAGAATCCATTTACAGTAAACTACAGCCTGAAACACAACGGTGTAAAGGTGACACCAGGCTGATTCGAGTGTGTGGGACACACAACGGAACCATGTAGAACCATGCAGCTCAGCAGTCCGGTTCACTGTTGCTGAGCCTCAGCAAAGCTTGAACTCATCAGTACATGAAGCGTTGCTTTGTTCCAACTGAGAGCAACACAACCAATGAAGAAGAGTATGAACAGCCTTTATACTGAAAAACAGCAGGAACAGCTTAGTTCTCTTTTCATCTCTAGTCTGATTGAACGTTTATGTGGTACAGAATCCCAGCCTCCTCCAGCCACTGGCGCTTTTTTCCACAACAATTAAACATTTTATTTCTTGCCCATTTACAGTACATCAGGCTTATGTCCTTATTTACGGTGCAGCACTCAACTGTGCTGCTAAAATGTGTCTTCAGGTACTCACAAAGCCTCTACCCTCCCCCCACGGCCTCAGTACAGTGGTTGCCACAGCAACCATCTTGTTTCGCAGCCATAAATGGAGCGGGGAGGAGAGGAGCAGAGCAAGCTGCAGTTCTGCTGGTGACATGCTCCGAGTGCCGAGAAAGAAAGAAGGAGCAGCGGAGAGAGGGAGCGTCGCTGGGCGTCTTCTTCAATTCCCAGAAAAGAGGAACAGGCGTCTCCATGGTTTCATCACTGAATCAGCCTTTACTGACAAGTCGAACACAGATCCCCACTCAAGGATGAATGAGTGTTTTTAGTATAGTTACTTAAAAATCCAGTGAAAACGCTTGCTGCAGCGATGCCTTCAGGGAACAAATGACATCAAACTAATGCACATGCAACAGCTGAATAACAATAGCATGAGCAATGAACCAAAGGGGAAAAACAGATTTCAGCCAATCCTTGCTGGGGTTATCTCACCTGGGTTGGGTAACAAGTGAATCTTCTAGGCAGATGACAAATTTGGTTCTTTTAGGCTCTGAAACATGAACACTTCTTATTCTTGGGACCGAATCACTCAAATTTTTTACTCAGTGCGATCAATAAATAGGTTAAAGCATCAAACTCGGGCGTACAGGTTTTGAGTGCAGCACAGGACTCTATTTTGCCTCTGACTGAACGTTGCCACGTGGCCCTGCACAACCACGCTGATCGCAATCATGCTCCTCCAGCTTGGTTACCGTGGTTACAAAGCATTCTCAGGCAAAATCCTGAACACTAATACCAGAGTTATGTGCGCTTCATGTGGAAAATAAAAAGAGTCTGTGCTCCGTCGACAAAGCAGAGACAAGGAAATCCTGGTAAATAGAGCCTTCTTTAATAAAAGATGGACGGACATTCAGTGATGAGCTGATGATATTGCTTACAGTGCGGAGCTCAGCCCGGCAGGTGTGTGTCTTAGCATTTCAAACATTAAACATCCACTGGTCTCCTCAGTTTTATGCTGTCTGTTGATCAACAATGCACTAAAATGGTGAAACGCAAAAAACTATGTACACACAATGCACTATGGGAAAAATATGGAAAGATGGAGGGAACACACAAGCACTAAGTGGTGAGGAGGAGAGAAGAAGGACATGCAGCGGGACGGAAGGACTCGATGGCCGAGCCGTAGCTGCTGCGTGGCCATGCAGAGATGGACAAACTGCAGCCGGCAGCTTGTTCATGCTCCACTAGATGTTGTTTCACTTTAAACCCAGCACGTAACTGGTTCATCAGACAGCTGCATATGATAATATATCGGTTATATTGTAAAGAGGTATATCGTGGGGCAAGAAGGGGGGTGGGGGTCAGGCTTAGATAAATAGTACACGACTGATGAGAAGATCACATAGATACTTGCGTATCTATGGGCACAGAGTGGAGTGTTTCCCAGAGCTCTGCAGGGTGAGGCAGGTCAGTGTCTACTTGAACTGCTTGATGGGTGCAGGCACCTTGATGTCCTGGCCTTTCTCCAGCCTCTTCTCACACTCAATTAGGTAGTTGACGCCATCAATCACTGTCTGCACCAGCTGGACCTGAGAGATGGAGCAGCACATTTCAAATTATGAAAATAACAACATGAATAATAATGATGTGACAGATGTGAGTTGCTCAAGACATGCGACATTGGTCTCTGTTCAATTGGTGGTTTTGCCACATGCACCTCACCAAACCTGCTGGTGTCCTGGGTCAACCATTTCTAACAATTTCTGGTATTGATGGGAAAGGCAGCGCTTAAAGGCAAGAAAGGTTCCAAACAGCAACAAAAAAGGCAGTCACACTAGTGGTTCTGGTTCTACTCAGGTTCCTCTCAGGCATCGACCCCTGTGCACCAACCCTCTTATTAGGGACCAGGTTAAGGATTTCATGACCTTTTCTTTTGCAAATGATTTTATTTATGAAGTAAATCATCTTTATTAAAAGGTAGTAAACCCCCCCGAGAACAACTAGACGAGTAATCCTTAACCTGAAGCGCATCACACGTTAATCACTACACTCACTGAAACAGCATAGAACCATGTGTAGTCTGCATGTGGGCAGGAAACTATGCAGCTGCTCACTTACAACAATAAAGGCTCCACTGTCCCAGTGAAGGACACGTAGAGCCTCCTCCTACAGCTGAGTGTCAACCTCAGACTGCACAGCTGGTCTAGAGGTTGGGTTCCTACCTCAGAGTGTCCCAGACGGTCCAGGTTGGAGATGTCGAACACTCCGCCCACAGCGGCCGTATCCACACCACCTGTCCCTCGCTTCTGCAGGCGCAGGTTGTCCAGGATCTTACTGAAGCGAGGATCCTGGGAGGCAGATTCAGAATTTGAACAATAACACACAAGAGAAAACCGACTGGGCTGTTTGTCCAGTTCTCAGACAGGAAGGACCAGATCCCTCTGAGCTGTGACTAGAACTACCTCCCTCCTACATGGTAAATGGATGCCACTTGGGAATATGTTGTTGTATGTACATGTATTTTTAATACAAGTATTTACTATTACTACTGTTGTTTCCTTTTGCACAATTTATACTGGTGGTGTTTTACTTTTCTTCTTGTTTGTCATGATGCTGCTGTAAACACAAGAATATTCCCATTGTGGGATTATGAAGTCATATCCTATCCTACGCGTCGGGCGTCACCTTGCTCAGCAGGGGCAGCTTGACGTGGACTCCCGCTCTGAGCCCAGTGCCCAGGTTGGACGGGCAGGTAAGGATGTAACCGAGCCTCTCGTTCCACATGAACTCCCAGCCTCTCTCCTGGATCAGGCGCTCCACCTCACAGGAAGAGACAAGTGTGAACCACAGCAACCTCCTGCAGTTCTACATGAAATGACTCAAAAGCTGTGCAGAGGAGCTGAGCTGCGGTTTAGAGATGACTGAGCAGCAGTGTAGGACCTGCTCATAGGACTAGGATAAGATTCCCTTGTAGTGACTTTGTTTGGCCAGATGTTTGGATGGTGTGCTTCACGCACATCTTACCTCCTTCAGTCCTCTGCAGAACCTGTCAAAGACTCTCTTCATGTTGCCACCCTTCTCCATGGAGATGACCCTGGTGTGATCCTCCTCATTGATCCAGATCAGGAAAGTCTTCTCATTGTTGTGCCTGTACACAGGGGAGCGTTCATTGATTTGGATGCAGGAACCAGTGAGCTCTAACCTCTAACAGACCTTGTGGCTGCCCTCTGACCTTAGCAGCCCCAATTCCTTCAGTCATTATATGTAGTGTATGTAGTAGCCACATATCATGTACAAAAAAAAATTTTTGAATCTTTACTCCAGTCTTAGTTGATGCAGTGAAGCACGTGTTAAATAAATGAAAGTAATGGAAGCATGTAGTGACCAAAGCAGCAACATGACAGGACAAAGATTCCTCTCCTCTGTCACATCTTCATTATAATACTTAACACAACACATTTCAAAGTAAGCAGCAAGCGTCAGCTGCTCTCAGAAGCTTTTGTTCACACTGACCTGTTTAATATAATAAAGTAATGGATATGTTGGGAGGAGCCCACAGAAAAGGAATGAGGGTGAATAAAGAGCACAGAAAGCACGAGGAAGTGAGGCTAAGAAGGAGCAGCAGGATGGGTTGATAAGCTGGGCTGAGAAGAGTAGAGCATGGCACAGGTAGTGGAAAATGAAAGGATGGATGAAGTAGAGCCAGCGACTCAAAAGAGGGAGCGTGAATAATTAAGGAGTGGAAGCAGCTGCTGCTGATTGATCTGCTGGCTTGAACTATTCTTAGGTAGATGCTGGAACTCAATGCTAACGCATCGCCACCTTCATCTTGTCAGGGCGTTGTAGATGCACAGAACAGCTTGAAGATGGCAAATGAGAGTTTATTCCGAAATACAGAGTCCAGATCAGGCAGGGTCATACACAGGTAGTCAAATACGGAGCAGTGCAAAGGATCAGGCAGAATCGGTGTCGGGGACAGGCAAGGTTCGTTAACAAGGCTCAGGATTACAGTACCGTTCCGTCAGAGGCAGGGTCGTTATCAGACAGGATCAGAGGCCAAGGCGTACACAACAGACAAGGACTAGACAGGATCGGCGTCGGTGAGCAAAAACAAGGTTCAGGATAACAAGGCTGGACCAGGATTCAGAATGCTGGAATGTGGTGAATATCCTTCAACAATCTGGCAAGGTACTGGGGTGAGAGGTGGTGCTTAAATACAAGGTGAACTGATTACTGATGAAGTGCAGGTGTGGATAATGACGTAGAAGCAGGGAACAGCTGTGACATGACGTTAACCGGACGTCCTTTCACAATAATAGCGGAAGTTGACCGAAGACTTGACACATCTGAATGGGTGCCAACCACTGTTTAACCTGAGAATAAGTTAGGGGGGATTGGTTCCTTATTCCGTTTCAAATAACAACACAAGTCCTTGGAGTCAACAGGAGTCAGACATAAAAACGGAAGGACGGAGGTCAGCTAAACATGCAGGAAGACATGACACTAGAAACACAGCAAGCGACGCTCAGGGAGGGTTTAGTGTCTGGACTGTCAACTCTTCAACTCAGCAACAACAGCAAAGAGAGAACTGGACATTTGATGAGCAGGAAGCCGCTGCATTAGTGCAGAGCAGGCCGCGATCAAGCTGAGTCAGCGAGAACAGTTGCACTGCTACAGAGGAATAAAACCGAGGAGAACCTGGACAATGACAGCACAGAGGGCATGAGGTCAGAGAGAGAGAATCAGCGTTAAAGCTCTGTGTCTGTCCATCGTTTGCCTGCTGCCAACTGTTGCTAAATACATTCTCCTCAACCAGGCAGCACCTGGTACTACACTAAGACTTACCAGATCCCGCGGGCATCTGGCCAGTCACGAGCCATGCCTGCACATGTCAGAAGGGGGGATACAGGCTTGTCAAACAGGAAGTGGTCCTTGGGTAAAAACAGAAGAAGACAGGAAATCAGCAATCTGGGAAATCTGCCACTGTAGGCACAACCCACACCCAGTTCAAGTTCCATGTGATTAAACTCTCCCCGTCCTCTGCCCTCCTGATTAGACGATGGTGAGGAAATCCTAACTAAGATTGCCACAGGGGAAATAGTTTCCGTTGAATATCGTGCGTATATGTCAGGCCTTAAACTCAGGCAGCACATCATGTGGGCGAGTGAGATAAAGCAGTGTTGGAGCTTGTGTTGAGGCGAGGCTCAGTCGGCGTACGTGACATGTGCCTGGTTCCTCTGTGACCACAGGTGAGCTCATAAACCCCCACGCATGCGCAGAGCAGGCTGAAATATGAGCTGAGCTCACAATGCAGGCTCTCAAACACGTGTTCAGCTGCTCACTCTTCAGATCCAGCACCAGGAGTGAATGGGCTCAGGTTTGTTTATGCTTGTGATCGGAGTCAGTCTGGGGTAAAACCTAAATCGATTTAAGTCACGACATACATACATACATGCATACATGTGGGTGAAGGTTTCCTGTAACCAACAGTCTTTAACGATCTGTAACTGTTTAAAGGGTCACATACATTCTGTCAGACCAGGTTCCTGTCCCAGCCTCACTCACGTCAATGAGCTGCTGCTGCTCCTTCTCCGTCATCTGCGTCAGGCTGTAGTACCTCCCGGTCAGGTCGCCTTTGAGGCCGGCGAGGGCGTCCACCGCCACGCGCTCCACCTCCCTGCGCTCCGCCCTGGTGCAGGCAGGGGGCAGGCTCAGGCCTCGGATGCTGCGGCCCGTCCTCACCCTGGACGACAGCACGTAGCGCTCGTCAAAGTGTCCCGACTGGATCTGAAACGTAAGGAGGGAAAGAGACGGGCGGTTGGAACTCAGACTTCCTGTAGATAAATGAATTCAGGGTAAATCTCTGGAGGCTTTCTTTGTCCTGTCCGGTAGTTCATGCAGCATGCATGGCTGAACGTCAGCCTGTACATAGCATATATGATGAATGGATATGGGATCCTTTCTACTGGTAAACAAACAGCTGTTGACCTGCTTGTACTGTAAATCACCACCAGTGACACGGTGCTTCCTTGCCGTGTGGGCCTCACCTTGCTGGAGTCCAGGTCGGTGGGGTGCTTCATGGTGCAGGGGTCGTAGCCGTTGTGCCTCTCTTTGATGACAGGGTCCAGCAGGTCTGCAAACACCTGAGAGACACACACAAGTGAGTCAGAATGCATCCGTGTGTTTCTGACAGCGTGCTGCTTGTCGCTCCACACATCTTTTGGGTCAGCGCTTTCTGTCCAACCATAGCTCCACATCACATGACTCACATGTCATCACAAACAGCTTCAAGTCCAGCTAAAAGCATGTACGATGAGCCTGTGGCCTCACAGTTCCAATAAAATTTCCCCCAAATCTCCCAAACGCTTGAGGTTCGTTTCCACTTTGGCTTCTCGTGGACCCGTCTCGTGTCTGACCTCATAGGACTCCTCGTCTCCTGCCACCATGCCAACGGTCTTGATGAAGGGGTGCCCCGGGTTGTCCACGCCCGTCTGGATGGCCTGGTCCAGGGTGTAGCCGTTGGGAGTGGCCTTGTCACACAGCTTGGAGTAGATGGCCGGCGTCAGGTTACTGGCCATGCAGTTGTTGTGTTTGCGCAGGTCGGGGTACTCTGCACTGGACAAACACACAGCAAGATAACGCTGGAGGAAATAATCTGCTCAGCAACGTGAGCCGTCTCTGACTTCCTCCTGTTAGCTGGAAGCTAACCCACGGCCACTAACGTGACTAGGATAAAAAGGGAACCTTTAACTGAAAGGCTTCAGGTGAGTCGTCTCAGTGGAGTGACAGTGATACAGCTGAATTTACCACGGACTCGTTCAGTGAATTATCACTGCCTGCTTTACGTCAGGTGGAGAAGGAGGAGCACACACTCCTGCTCTGCTTACACACAAGCAGAGTGAAGGTCACTGTACTTTGTACTGTACACTCTTACTATTACTGTGTACACACAGCGTACGAGCGTTTGACCAGTCTGATAAAGCGTCCATCACTCAAACCTCTGGTCGTTGGGTTTCATACTGAGAAAGAGGTAGCAACACATGGGTCAGGTCCTGGACAAGGACCGGGCTGTTCCAGAACCTCAACTCCTTATGTTCAGCCTTTATGATGCAGATTAACTGCAGTGCTTTAGATCAGCGTCCTGTGAAATGACCCAGTTTCCGCCGGGCTTTTGCTGATGGACCGATGACAGATGGCCTCACGTTTACACCGTCTGTACATTCAGGTCTGTTTCCATCCTTTTATTGGGCCAAGCCTGTGCTGCCTGATGCCAGAACCTTTGAACTGCTGAGGCTGCAGTTAGTCAAGGAGAATAGAACTACATACGTTTTTTTCTAAAGTTTTTTTAAAGAACTTCTAAATGTAAGCCACTAATTACGAGTCTTCCTGTAGTGTAGTTACTCTGGCACCAACACATCAACCACAGCTATTGTTATTGGTAGAGGAGGACATACATTCATCCACATATATTAGAACACCTGTACAATCATTTAATTAGTCCAGAACATCAGAACCGGCCCTAACGTAGAGACTCCACAGCAAAGGTGCAGCAGGAGCGGGCGCGTGAAAACCGCAACCTAAAGTCCAGCTTCTTCGCCTTATGTGGTGCAGTAAATGTGTGATTCTGCTGATTGGATCAGTAAGGTTCGATACTGACTGGTACCAGAACCGTAACTAGCGCCTGGATAGGCGTAACCAACGACTGAACCGAGTCATGCGCCAAATGAAGCGTGCGCAGCGGCACGTCCGCAGCGCTGCGCACCGCAAGCGCACGCTTCCATTCACAGCATCTGCGGAGGCGCAGAAGCGGCCATTTGTCTGCGGGACGAGGATGAAGCTGCCGCTCCACGTCAAAGTGGACTCGTGAGCAGCGATGAGCGTGTCCTCGTCATACTCCGTGTGACAGGACGTTTGTGCGCGTCCAACCGCAGGTGCACGCGTGTCTTTCTGCACCTTCTCCTTCAGCTTCATTCAGATCCTCACAGCAAAGACGCCTTTGTTCTATTAAACGGTTCAATGAAAGCTACATTATTGTCCCGTTCTATTGGGCCGGGCCGGGCCGGGCCGGGCTCTTACCTGGCGGGGTACCTTCTGCGGACCGGGGCCCCGGCGCTGACGTGTTCCCGCTGGAGAACGAACGCGGCCGCTACCGCCGAACCTCCCACCAGCGACAGGAGCCCGATGTTCCGTCTGGAGGAGAGGAGCCGTGAGAAGCTGCTGGCCATGTTTACGGGGGTCGGGCGTTTGTTCTAGGAGAAGAACCGTGTCGTTTCTGCGTCCGCAAGGAGGAGGAGGGAGGGTCAACCCGGTGGGAGCGCCGCCGACGAAGTGCCTCTGATGGAATGATGCCCGGGAATTCACCGGAGCAGCGTCAAGATGGCGGAGACGTCAGCCGACTGCACCGGATGTTCATCTCCCTATTCTAAATAAAAGCTTCAATAGCGTTTGGCGCGCGTATCTTTGACAAATATTTTGATATTATATAAGCATAAGTAAATGTTTAAAATAGGAGCACTAATGATATTTATTAATTGTATAAAAAATCTGCTCAAAATGGGAGAACAGGTCAGAGTAGCTGCAACTGAGAGCACGCGCACAGATGGAGACAAGACAGGAAGCTGAGGTAACACATTTACATTTTATGCTAACCACTGAAGGAGACGTGCGAAAATAGAGCATAATTATTCATGAGATAATTCTTTTTAAACGTGAGTACTGGACCTGGGCTGCAACATTAGTCAGCAGACTAAAAACCTGATGAAAAAAACTCTTTTTAAAGCTTTGTGCTTGTCTTGTATGTCTTTTGAGCTAAAACGTATATACGTTTTTATGTACAAACACGCAGTATTATCTAATTGTTAATATTATCTATATAGTTATCCTGCGTAGTAACGATGAGTACAATCTCGGGGAAGGTGACAAAATAGGACGTCAACCATCCTCTGCCTCCACCGCTGCACGTCTTCACTGCTCAGGTGGGGACAAACACTAATTTAGAATGGAGACTTTATTGTGAAATCTGACTCATACCGGAAGCACCTTTGCTCAACGTGACCGCTGTGCAGACGAAGGACGCGTCTCCTGTCAAACGGAGAACGGTCATGTCGTCGTTTGTCTGACACATGATTAAGACAAGCGGCCACTCAGATCATGAAACCTTCGCAGGTTCCTTCAACGCAGCGTCACATTCATTACAACGACGAGCAGAAAGACATTAGTTCCTGGAAGAAAACTACTTTTTGCAACTTTGCCAAAAAAAAAACAATTACACCAATGTCTATTTAAGAAAAAAAACACATTTATTTACACCGTAGAAACATATTTACACTATGAATTACAGTAATCATTACCTTTCACTTAAAAGCAATTTTATGACAAGACAAAATGATAAATAAACAGCAATAATTATTTGAGTTCTGACTTGATTTTAAAACATTTGATTAAAATAGGAACAATAGACAATTTTAAACCCCACATTTAACTTCATATCTTGAACGGCACTGACTAAAACAATAAGCACAACATGTCAGACGCTTTAGTGTTCGTAACAACTGAATGGACCATTCATGCTTCAGTTTCCGCCAAGAAGCCGTTCTGAACAGAAGCAGTTTGTTTGTGGTTCATTGAAGCAACCTCTTTCTGCTGCAGGTCCTCCCTGTGTTGGAGCGTCTGATTGGCTGGCTGATGTCGACTCCATCCACTTCTACACTCCTGCCTGAAGCAGCCTCCTCTGCAACATTTAGGAAATGACCTAAAGCAACGTACACCAAGAATTATTGACTGCTACTCTGAGGGAAGCAGTGAGTAGTAAGTTAAAAAAAAGGCGTAGGAAAGTACCTTTAACATTTGGCACCCTCTTACTAGCAGAACCAGCTTTGGCCTTAAACAACAACGGGGACTGAGTCAAGGCCAAAATCCCACTCGCTGTCACCGACTTCCTCACCTTAGAGCTGGGAGGGGTCGCTACTGAAAGTTGTGGGGTTGGAACAAAGTTACTGGCTCATTCTGTAATTAAACGGTTGAAAAAGTCTTTCCAAAACAATAAATTTAATACATTTTAGAGGACTTTTGTAGGTTTGAACTCACTTGCATTCAATCAATTAATAAGTCTTTAAACCAAATTAGTCAGTGTACATCACATATTTGGCCAGAATTCAGAAGCTTTTTTACATAAATGAAGCACTGGCTACAACAGAGACGTGCAGTAAGCTTACTTGATGTGACATTTCCTGCAGCCCAGGAGATCTGTTCTTCAGCTGACTGAGGATCGGGGCAGTCAGTGTGTGGACCCGCCTTCTCCATCCAGTACAGGCCTTCGTGTGCTACTGCAGGCTTGTCTGAGGGTTCGTCAGTGTCCTCAAAGTCCTGCAATCTGCTAACTCCAAGCTCAGCCTCCTCCAGCATCTCTTCCAGGAGAGGCTCCCCCTTCAGGCAACGATCTTTGCCTCCAACCACTCCAACGTGAGCTCTCTTCCTGCGAGGCCAGCTGTTGAGGTTGTCTGGCGTGACCTTTCCTACACTTTGAGGTGAAGGAGTCAAGGGAATGATCTCTGCAACAGCCACTGGAGACGCCGTTCCCCCAGAGCAGTGCGTAGGTGTGTAGGACTGACAAATATATGTTTGGACACTTCCACCTTTTCCAGGTGTGCTCTTGGCTGGGGTGAGATGAGTACAGACAGATGGTGATACACAGCCAGGATCTCTGTGTTTAGGAAAAAAAGCCAAGGGGCTATCCAGCTGAAAGGGTTTTACATCAACTATTGGACTCTGAGCACCTGACCGAGGACCTCCATCTGGGGCCAAATCACTAGCACTCATTGAATCCGAGCGTTTGATTTTGAGCTTTGGAAGTCCTGATTTCTGCATCTCCATCTCAACTTGGTAAGACAGCGGGTTTGGAGCAGCCACGACCCTGTGCTGGCTGGTTCTCAGAGGGCCTCTGGGGGTAGAAAACCTAGGAGAATCCTTACTGTACCCCAAGCGCGCAGCGGCCTCTCGTTGTTGACGATCCGGGGTCTGCCGGAAGCCATAGCTCCGCCCGGGCGTGCCTTGGCCTGGCAGGTTAGAGGAGTCCAACTTCAAGGGAAAGTCTTCACCGGACTTTGAAGGCTTTCGTGAAAAGGTGATGCTCATCTTGAGACCGCCACTAAACTGGGTCTTTACAACTGCTGCATCAACAATGTCCAGGCTGTCATCGGTGGATGCAGAGGTGAAAAGTGAGGAGTCCAAGTGTCGTGAATCTGTGTCTGTTTCAGATGACGGGGAATGTTCAGCCTGTACTTCATCTTTAGGATCTATGGGCATGTTCTTCCTCTGGTGAGAGACCTCAGCACACTCTGTCTTTAGACTGGACAGAACACGTTCCACAGACTGGGACACTGACTTACGCTTGGGGGTTCTAATTCCGTAGCCAGACCTGGTTTTTGTCAGACATTTTGGAGAATTATGTGATCCATCTGAAACAGGAGAACGTCCTTCTGGGGTAGATTCTGGGTTACATGAGGAAACAATGTTTTTAGCAGGGGTTCTTCCAGAGCGAGTAACCATCTGGTGAGTAGGACTGTGAGTCCTAGGTTTAGGTAGCAGGTGGGGTCCTTCAGGTGGTGTGGATTCCCCTACACAGGATATTTCATTTTTTTCAGGTGTTATCATCTTGTGAAGATTTTTAGAGGATGGCTGACTGTTTTCATCATTTGCATTTTCACAAACATTGCCCGTGTTTACATGATTGACCTGATCTTGGGTCTTGAAAATGTCTCTTTTAGTGTTTGTACTTCTTACAGGACTGAACTTGTTGGGTGTCTTCAGCAATCGGGGAGAACTGCGAGAAACAAGACAAGGTGACTCCGGTACCTTGAAAGTTGGGCTGTTTTCCCTCATTTTATGTTTTTGTGGCGATGGAGACCATGTGACACTCTTCTTAGGAGTCCTGGATATTGGGCTCTTGAGTAGACATGATCCAGAGGGGCTGTCAAACAAAGCTTTAACTGGAGTTCTGAGAATACCTTTCAGCTTGCTCCGTGTAGGGCTTTGTTTAGTGGGTGTCTTTCCAGCTGGAGATCGGAAAGGAGCCCCCCTCAGAGCCATACCAAGTTCATCAGAATGGGGCCCAGGACTCTCTCCAACAGAGAAAACATGCGTCCTTGATGAAGGTGGGGTTCTGAGGTGTTGCTGTGTACGAGGGGTCCTGGGTGTTCTACTTCCAACAGTGCCCGTACTATGTTTGCTCAGCGACTTTGTTGGGGTTTTATTTGGACTCTGAAAAAGACATTTAAATAATTATAAATATACAGAAAACCCAACAAATCCAAGAACTAGTCCACAAAAGTTTACTGATGGAGCACTTGCCTCAAACACAGAACAGTCTATGGGCAGTCGTGACCTTGTGGCTCTAGTTTCACGACTGGGGGAGTCAGCAGCACCAAAGAGAAGACGCACGGGAGAGCGAACCCTCTTTACGTTGACCCCACTGACTTTGCCATCGCTGAGGGTAAGCTGGGATGCAGAAAGAACCCTGTCCAGGTTACGGGAGCGAGGCTGAGAACTTGAATAGAACGTGTTTGAGTGTCGTCTTGTAAACTGCTTTATTCTTGGGCTTCTCCTTAGTTCTGTGGGAGCACAATTGTTACAGTAAAGCTGAAACCAATACACAACTTAATAGTTTTTCGCACTGATTTACATTAAAACAAAGAAAACTGGTCTGAAACCGTTAGCCAACACTACATAAAACATCCTGTTATTATTTAAAAAAAAAAAAAAAAAAAAGCCTGTAATAGAACCTTCTGCAGGTTTTACTGGGGACTCCTCCACAACGCACTCCTCAGCTGGAACAGAGTTCCTAAAATCAGACATGGCCAAAGCAAACATGCTGAAGTGAACAAATGTACAGAGGTCAAATTAACGAGTCTAAAACTCTGCAGTACGTCAGAAACCACACACCTTCCAATTTTCTGACGATACAGGAGGCGACTGGACACTTGCTTGTGTTGGGGGGTCTCACACACCTTCTTTGTTAGAAGTTTGTGTCTCTCTGGGAAAGAAAACAGAATGAGCCGATAATAGAAATGGATGCAAGGCGGGACCAAGCTGCTATAAAGACACTTACCTTCAGACTCATGAGATCGCTTGCGTTTCAGCCCTTCCACAGCAGACACAGACTGGCTCCTAGGCAGCTTGGCTGTCTTTGACGGTGAGACCAGCTCTTGGTTGAACAAGTTTCGTCTCACTTTAGTCACCTCTGTGGACAGGTGGGACATGTAATGCATGAAGGACTTACAATAGGTAAGATAGTTTCAATATAACAGTATAATATTACATTGCTTTAGATATACATTTATTATTTTATATATTACTATTCTAAGCTCTAGAAGTGAAGTTTTATATTTAAACATAGCTCTTGTGTGGTGAGGAAGTGTTTGACTATGACTAAATTAAATTCAGAAGTAAAACACACCTTGTGTTTCTTGCTTGTGAACTTCTCCAGGTTTCTCCAAGGCAACAGAGACCGTTGATTTAGACTAATAAAAACAAAAAAGATGGTAAAATACTCAGAAGAAATTTTTTCCAAAAAGGTGATATCAGATCTTCCAGAAGTATGTGTCTCCTCTTACAGCTCTTGTAATCTTTTTGGGCATCTCAACTTGGCGAAGAGTCTGAGATGATTCGGTCACACTGCGATGACGAGTGAGCAATGCACTCCTACACAAACAAAGTAAAAACAAGAAGTCTAATAATCCAAAGCGCTTCCTTGCTTTTCACACCCAAATGGCATTTGTAATCCAAACTGCAGCTCATTCCTCACCTCTTTTTGCCAGCGGAGCGATTCCGCAGGTCCTGCAGACCATCCTTGCTGTCCAAAGCCAGGCTGAGGGAGGGAGGTGAGGAGGCAGAAGGGGAAATGCTGTCCTTGGCAACAGACTCATCACTGAAAAAGTCAGCAGGCAGAACGGCCACCAGCGCCTCAGGAAGCTGAGTGCCCAGACTGTGGTAGATGTCTGCAAGCACCCTGGGGACAGTGGTCAGGAAGCTGCCAGGATACACAAGAGTTCATTCCAGGCTCTTACAACTGTAGGTTACGTACAAAATTATTTATTTAACTTTCAAAGTTGTAAATGTTTATGTTGTGAGTACAGAGAGCCATGATAAACCAAAACAGTTCGAGTATTGGTTGAACTCATTATGTTGTGTATTGTGGGAGCTACATGAAGCCCAAATACATACGCTGGGAGAACATCATCCTGAAGGAACCTTGTCATGCAAACTGGGTCTTTAGTTAGAGAGATGATCCTCAACATTTCAGCCACCTACAAAACAGAAGGTCAATGGTGTTTCTGTGTGTTTAGAGCTCTACAATCAGAGAACATAGACATCATTAGTTCGAGGTGGTACCTCTTCTGCCATCTGATCACCATCTAGTGAGCCAGATTGCGCCAAAGACAAAACTCTGCACAACTCCAGCCGCAGCACTGCTTGAAGCTGGCACCTAGAGGAAACAATTCATTACTGATGAACTACACAAAAAAATAGTTGCCTGGCTCAAGGAATAAATGGCCACGTAGTGAGATTTTACTCAGTCTGATAAAACTTAAGATATTACTCACTCTTTAACTTTGCTATCAACATCACTGCATGTGCCATAGAACTGCCTTAGTGATTTGCTGGTCTTGAGGAGGTGCTGCTTAACAAACTCTGAGGTCTTTACCTGTTATGGAGATATCATTTTAGAAACTGAATCACTGGCCAACTGTGGTGCACTGTAATGTTACTTCCTCCATGTTAAATGTGCAAACTGCCGCTTTCACAACATAAAACTTAAAACCTGACATTATGTGCAGCAGACTCGTCCATCAATTTGTCCACAATGACATGCTTAGAAACAGAAACAAATTAAGGAAAAGATAAGAACATCTTCAATCTGTCCGACCTCAACGTCTGAATTTGCAACGAAGAAGGTTCTGACAGCAGACACAAGCTGCTGGACACCAGTGAGGAGGGACGAGTCTCTCTCTGCCGCAGTCTTTTCATAACTGGCCTTCAGATGGGAAAGCAGCTGTGCCTCAGTGGTAAAACCTGGGCAACAGGAGAAAACGCCATCATACACTTTCATAAACAGAAAAAACACCTTGTGATGTATATTAAAGACACTCACTGATTGTGTTTGCCCCTTCACAATAGTTTTTGTCACTTGAGCGTCTTTTCCCTGCTTTGACTGGACCCAGCTGCTCATCTTCAGCCTGGTTCTTCTGGGCTTTCACATTTAGTCTTGCCACATTCAGCATCTGCAGTGAGCGGCTCATGGTCTTCATCTTCTGTTTCACTGGTGTGCGCTGGGCGCCACCTGTGGGGCAAAGAATACAAATGATGCAAAGAATGATACTTTCCCTACCTAAGAATAAGAATAATAAGAATAAGAAAACCTTTAATAGTCCCGCAGTGGGGAAATTACCTCTCACAACAGCAGTACAGATGAGCAAGAATACAGGTACAGAACAGTTTGTGTTGGCACAGTACAAAGCAGTACAGTACAGTTAGAGTGAGTATGAGGTCATTGCAGGGTTATTGCACAGTAATGGGTATAAGATTTGTACCGGTAACAATATACATGATTGTTCACAGATTTACACAAATATTGTGCAGAGCAGGTTGCTATATAAACCACTGATGCAGTGGGTGAGTGACTGTGGTGGGATGTGGTCAACAGTTCTGATTGTACAGTCTGACAGCAGCAGGTAGGAAGGATCTACGATATCTCTCCTTCACACAGCGAGGGTGGATCAGTCTGCTACTGAAGCTGCTCTCCAGAGCAGACAGTGAGTCCTCCAGTGGGTGAGAGTCCTGGTCCATGATGGATGTCAGTTTAGCCAGGACCCTTCTCTCACCCACCTCCTGCACCGTGTCCAGAGTGCAGCCCAGGACAGAGCTGGACTTTCTGATGATCCTGTCCAGTCTCTTCCTGTCCCTCGCTGTGATGCTGCTGCTCCAGCAGACCACACCGTACAGGACGGCTGATGCCACCACAGAGTCATAGAAGGTCTTCAGGAGTGGCCCCTTCACTCCAAAAGACCGCAGTCTCCTCAGCAGGTAGAGTCTGCTCTGACCCTTCCTGTACAGTGCATCCGTGTTATGAGTCCAGTCCAGTTTATTGTTCAGATGCACTCCCAGGTACTTGTAAGAGTCCACTCTCTCAATGTCCCTTCCCTGGATGTGCATCGGTGGGATGAGAGCAGGCTGCTGTCTGCGGAAATCCACCACCATCTCCTTCGTTTTCCCTACATTGATCAGGAGGTGGTTCCGCTGGCACCAGTCCACAAAGTTCTGAGTGAGTCCTCTGTACTCTGCATCGTCATCATTGGTGATCAGTCCGACGATCGCAGAGTCATCAGAGAACTTCTGCAGAACACAGCTGTCCGTGTTGTGTCTGAAGTCTGACGTGTAGAGGGTGAAAAGGAAGGGGGCCAGTACAGTCCCCTGTGGGGCCCCCACACTGCAGGTCAGAGTGTCAGACACACAGTCCCTGGCTCTCACAAACTGAGGCCTGTTTGTGAGATAGTCCATAATCCACTCCGTCAGATGAAGGCCCACACCAGCCTCCTCCAGTTTGTGTTTCAGAAGCATTGGCTGGATGGTGTTGAAGGCACTGGAGAAGTCAAAGAACATGATCCTCACAGTGCTGCCGGGCTTCTCTAGGTGGGAAAGGGCTCGATGTAGGAGGAAGATGACGGCGTCGTCTACTCCTATGCCGTGTCGGTAGGCGAACTGCAGCGGGTCCAGGTAGGTTCCCACCGCAGAGCGGAGGTGACCCAGGACCAGTCTCTCCAGTGTCTTCATCAGGTGTGATGTCAGAGCCACTGGTCTGAAGCTGCTGGGGTCTTTGGCGTGCGGTGTCTTGGGCACTGGTACCACGCAGGAGGTCTTCCAGAGCTGTGGTACCACCCTCAGCTTGAGGCTCAGGTTGAAGACATGCTCCATAACTCCACACAGTTCGCCTGCACAGGACGTAAGGAGTCTGGAGCTGATGCCGTCTGGTCCAGCTGCTTTCCTGGCCTTGATCTTCCTGAGCTCACTTCTCACCTGGGTGCTGGAGAAGGATAGGGGTGGAGGGAGTGTCTTAGTGTGGTGTGAAGTGAGGGGTTGAGGAAGTGACTCAGTGTGGTGTGAAGTGAGGGGGTGTGGTTGGGATGAGTCACCAGTCGTCAGGGCTGAGGGTAGAGGGCTTTGTGTAAAGGTGTGAAGGGCTGTGGGGGCTGGTAATCCAGTGGTATGAGGTGACAAGAGGTTCGGAGGCAGCTGCTGGGAGGTGTGTGTGGGTGCTTGGTCAAACCTATTAAAGTGTGAGTTCAGCTCGTTGACCCAGCTCAGGTCCCCCTCAGCCTGTGGGTGTGGAGCTTTGAAGCCTGAGATGGTTTTCAGGCTCCTCCACACCTCACTCACATTGTTCTGCTGCAGCTGCTCCTCCATCTTCCTCCTGTAGCTGGACTTCCCCTCACGGATTTTCCTCCTCAGCTCCTTCTGCACCCTCCTCAGCTCCTCCCTGTCCCCTGATTTAAATGCTCTCTTCTTCTCCTTTAGCAGAGCTTTAATATCAGGGGTGACCCATGGTTTGCTGTTAGTGAAACACCGAACCCGCCTGGTGGGAACAGTGTTTTCACAGCAGAAGTTTATGTAGTCCGTTACACAGTCTGTTATTGCGTTAATGTCCTCCCCATGTGGGTCGCAGAGCTCCGTCCACACAGTGGTGTTAAAACAGTCCCTGAGAGCCTCCTCGCTCTCAGCTGTCCACCTCTTCACTGTGCGGGGCACCACCGGCTGCCTGTGTACAACAGGTTTATACACAGGCAGGAGATGCAGGATGTTGTGGTCAGCTCTGCCCAGCGGTGGGAGGGAGGATGCAGCGTAGGCCTCTTTGGTGTTGGCATAGAATAAGTCCAGTGTTTTATTGTCTCTGGTGGGGCAGGTCACATACTGGGTGTATGTAGGCAGAGCAGCTGAAGGAGGTGCATGGTTAAAGTCCCCAGAGATCAGGAAGAGGGCCTGTGGGTGCTGTGTTTGCAGCCTGCTGGTGACTGAGAGCAGGGTCTCAGAAGCTGTGTCAGTGTTAGCGGAGGGTGGGACGTACACAGCAATTATTATAACGTGTGTGAACTCCCGTGGCAGGTAGAATGGCCTCATGCCCACCGCTAACAGCTCAATGTCTCTGTTACACAGCTTCATTTTGACAGTGCAATGTTGTGGCATACACCACCTGATGTTCACAAACACAGCCAGACCCCCTCCCTTCCTCTTACCGCTGTTCTCCATTCTGTCCGCACGTAGCAGATGAAAATTGTCCAGTGCGACAGTCGAGTCCGGGATGAGTGACGTCAGCCAGGTCTCCGTGAACAGCAGGACGCTGCTCGTTCTGTACTCCAGCTGGTACCGTGTGAGCGCCGCGAGCTCGTCGATCTTGTTGGGGAGAGATCTCACGTTCCCCATGATGACGGAGGGGACAGCGGGCCTGAAGCGTCTCGTTTTCTCCCGTCGTAGTTTTCCAGCGCGGCGCCCACGTCGGGACTTCACCAGCACCTCAGCGGTGATCTCGTGTCTGTCTCTGGGCAGAACTACGGCGCTGCGCAGCGCGATCAGCTGCTCCGCGGTGTAAACAATGCGCGCTCTGACCCCGACGCACATCGTAGCTTTAAAAACAGCGTTTGTACTGCGCCAAACTTAGAAAAACTATAAAAAAAGCTGTGTACAGGTTGTGTACACTAATGTTACTAACAACACACTAGAAAGGTAAACTTAAATAAGTGAAGAAAGTAATAAATAGAAGTAAGAGGACAGGAGCTGTTGTGACCAGCAGCCAGCTCGACCGGCGCCGGAGAAAAAAAAAAAAAAAAAAAAAAAAAAACCTCAACAGGATAATAAGATTTCTCCCAATTTTTAATAATTAAAACAATATTTTTCAGTCTAATATGTGAAACGTCTAAATGAGATTTTCAGAATTTTTAAAACAAGAACATGAAATCTGAGAACCTACGCTTTTTGGCCCTCCTGTGGTCTGGACCCGGTGATGTCTGGTAAAGCTCAGCCAGGTCACACATCAGCTGCTGCTGCAGGACAAACAACTCTTCATCCTCTCTCTTTTCTGGCACTGCATGCAGCAACCTGCACAACAGATCGAGCACTAGCTTAATCGTTATCCTATCATTTCTTTGTCTGAGACATTATACACAACTACTAAAATTAGAGAAATGGGTGAAAGAAAAAATATACATACTTCATTGACTCCATTAAATGAGAGCTCACTCCTGACTGGTCTGACTGTGGAAACCAAGTCTCCAACACACTTGTTGTCAGGGGACAGCAGTTCAACTCCTGCTGAGCCCAATCAGGAACCGGAGGATCCTTGAGTTTATCTGGGTCATAAATGGTAACAACACATTCATCATCACTGTGCTGGTAAATCTGAACACATTTACTTTAAAATTTAAACCTACTTCTTTCTATTATATCTGGGTCCAAACAATTAGTGAACTTACACTGAACCTGCTCTAATACTTACCATCGGAACTGTAACCATCTTCTTCCATGATTTCATACACTACACCAAGGACACTGCTCACAACGTCTGGCAGGTCGGCTGACGTTTCTGCGGCGGCAGGAGCCATGAGGTCAGTGGTCAGAATCTGCTCACACTGAGTGACCCCAGGCTGAAGAATAGTGAGCAGAGCTGTGGACTGTGACAACGGGGAGAGTACAGCTGAACACACCAGATCGCCGTCATTCACCTCAGCAAGCTGCAGGAACACACACAGAAATGTTAAAAGGGTAAAAAACAGATTCTTTTTTACAGTAAAATAAAGTGTTCAACAAAAAGCAAATAGCTGATAGGTTACAGTTAGGTGTTATGAGTGATTATGTCTGAGTTTCCATTCAAAGGTCACAGGCCACAAATGTTTGTCCACTGTGCCACTACACCGGCCAAGCTGCTATTTGAAAAAGCAGCACCATCAGAAAGATTTAGGTTGGGAGGTAAAAGGCTAGTCATGAGGGAGCAGGCTGGATCCCTGATCAAAAAGCAATTACAATACAATTAAATCCTGCTGCACAGCTGCCTGCACACAATATACAGAGAAACCGAGGTGTAGCAGCACAGAAAGAAGAAAAACCCAGACTCTGTTTGACACAAGGGTTATTGTTATTGTTATTATTGTTGTGCTTATTTAAATGCTGTTGTTTGTTTGACACTGCCGAACTGGTTATGTGCAGGAGTCTGTAATGTGTTGTTCCCCATCAGCAAGTGTGTGGGTTAAACAGGAGTCTGAGCAACAACAAGCAACAAAGAAGGTACAATATGGCTAAACTTCATCACATCACTCACTGGTTTCATGTCAATTTTACACAACATGCAAACGTTTTTGAAAACAATGACTGATACTGAAATGAGCCGTAATCATGCTATGTTGCTCACAACACTGTAAAATCAAATTTTTAATATAATTTAGCAAAACACACGGCACCTGCTCTTTTAAAACAGTCATACGTATTTTCCTAATTGGCTGAGAGCAAAAGGCTGTTTTAGTAAGTGTACAGTGCAACGGAGCCCTACTTGTGTAGTGTACAATACAACTAACTCATTTTCTCACCATGTGCAGAGAATGAGCAGACAGTTCCATCAGGAGGTGCTGGAAGGTAAATGCTCCATGATCACAGATGCTGGAGCTGTGAAGCATCCACGACTCTGTGGAGGTGTGCGTGAGGGAGGAGGCATCCCAGCCCTGCAGCACTGCTTTCACACACACGTCCACAGACTGCACAGGAATGCGCTGTTTGAGAGACATGGGTTCCACTGTGAGGCTACAGCTGCGTGTCAGGTTCCCTGGTTGGGTGAAAAATAACAACTCAAATAAGCATTAACCCTTAACACTACTTAAGCATTTTAATAGTACCACGCACGTCTGGGTTGGTTCAGTATTTAAATCTTAAATTGCAAGAAACTGTGATAATGTCCTGAGCATCCATCTCCGACATTATGTTTTTCAAACTGTTAAATATTTGTGAACAACGTGAAATAAGAATGTTAGTGTCTTAAACATTACAAACCTTGTCCCCAGTGCAGAACTGCCCCCGTGACAGGAAAGGCCAGGCGGTAGAGCCTTTCAGGAGACAGCAGGTATCCCATGCTGGACGTAAACGCAAAGGCCTCTCCTCCTACACCGGAGGGTGGTGTCTGACTGCAAAGATCCAGCAGGGCGATCACTGGGATCAGTCGGCCACCTACCAGAGCCAGGACCTCACACACTTTGTCTGAGCCCATGAAGTCCACACACTTTGAGATCTGCAACAGACAAGGTGTGATTACCGTGTGTGCAGTGCTCAGCTCAAACCCTCTTGAGGCTTGTGGTTGTATAGTCCTGAACCATCCAGGTACTCACCTGCACATGTGATCTGCTGTCAATCCAATTCAGCACAACCAGTCGTTGAAGGAGCATGTCCTGAAGACCCCTGGAGATAATGCTGTCCGTCACATCGGGACGGGTGTCCTGGTTCTGGACAGACAGGTAGTCCACAAGCTGAGCCCAGGAATGTGGACACTCTGCGACCACAAACACCACATTCCTCCCACTGACGGAACCATCGTCCTCCCGTGAAACGCTTGCTTGTCCAGCCCGGCTGGACTTCCTGGGCCTCAGACACACTTTGGTGGGAGATGTGATGTCTGGTCGGTCCCACTGGAAGTCCAACAAGGTTTCTTTGAGTGCGTTCTGGACCGCCGTGGACTGACTGGATGGCTGCTTCTGCTGAGCAGGACTCATTTTACCATTCACGTCAAACTTGGCTTCAAACTCTGCTTCAAAGTCCTCAAACGTTTTGTACCGCAGCTCCTTGAAATCCGACGCCCTTGACACCAGCCTGGCACGACGGCCCGCTTTGGACTGGAAGAACCTATAGCCCCAGCGAACTTTATCAAAGCCATATTTGTAGCCAAAACGCAGGAGGATCTGTAATATTCCTCGTTTCAGAAAATGGTTCCGTTCGTTCGGCTGAACGACAGGTTCTCCATGTCCGAGGTCCACGTCGATGACAAAAACCAAGTTGTGTAAAGCCATAGCCGTCACTCAGCGACCCATGAAAACGGGTCCGTGTGTCCGCGTCGACTTCAAACCCGGAGATACCAGATCAGGAAACCCGATCCATCTGACGGTTCTACCCATCTGAGTCCAACGACGCCACAGAACGGAACTAGCTAGTTAGTGAAAAGCTAATAATCTGTCTGTGTGACATAATTACTTAAAAAGGTCTACAAAATAAACATGCGCCCATTTAAATTGCTAAACACATTTGGGAACCCCAGATAACGTTACTTCCATATACTCACGTCACCTCCGCCATTTTCCCTTAGCTGTCTGTCCTTAACCGTTCGCGCTCCTTCAACGAGAACCCACCCTCCTGCTGGGATTGGGTGCATCCAACAACAACAGCAATCTGATTGGCGCAAAATTAGAATCTAGTTACTTGATGATTCGCTACAAGACTAACGCTCACTTTTTCATTGGTCTATGGTACGATCAATCATGTGTGTACACACGGTAACGTGTCAGAGATCCCGAAAGATTTAGACGATTGGCAGGTACTGCTCTCATTTAACGTTTAAATGCTGCCGGAGGATGTTAGCAGTAGTTCTTGTTTTTGAAAAGAAATTATTGTGCACTTGTACATTTCTACTTTACAATATAAGCAGCACGTCAGATGTTTTGTGAAAGTGAGGTGCTGAATAGACCTGGCCTGAACTTAGAGTACAGTTATTGGTTTCACTGATCATCAAGATTTCCGTCATTTGCAGGATTCATTGCTGAAACTACCATCACTGCACCTTGTTTAGGACAGATTTAGTCTTGGCGAAACGCCAAAAGAACTTTTAAAGAATAACACTATATTGAATATATGCACAAATATAAACAGTAACAGTATCTTACGCTGTAATCACTAAATCAAAGACTGAATGTTCTCAAGCTTTTTATTAATGATGATCAAGTAAAGCTCTGAGAATAGGAACCTCCTCAAACATTCGTGTCTCACTGCCTAAAATGGAAAAAGGTTTTATTAAGAGCAACGTTTGACTCCGATCTGGCCTTTCTCAGCTTTTATACTTGGCTACGTGGACTCATGCTCTTTAAATGGTGTTGTTGCACGGTTTCCCCAGCAACCTCCATCACTTTAATGAACACATTTAAACACATTTTATTGGTTTGTTACATACAGTAATACTTAATAAAAAGACTCCCCAAAGTATAACTTTTATCTGAAACAGATACAGGTACAAGCAAATGACATGACATCTGGTCCCTGTTTTGCAGATTATTTATTTTTATTTTTATTGGTACGTTTCCCTCTAAGGCTGAAAAAGACAGATTGAAAGAAACTGAACAGTCAGAGGGGAAGTATGTGGGTCACCTTATGTTTTGAATCCATAATCACCTCTTTTCTTGCAGCACCAGGGGGATGAAGAGCTTAGAGCAGCTTTGAAATAGAGACAGATGAAGGAAGCATGCTAAATGCTCTGGACTGGGCTTTCCAAGTCCCACCAGACTCTGCCACAGTCACAAGACCAGGATGTAGGTCAGGGACTCTTTCATGAGTTCGTAGTGCTGTCACACACATACTTTATATGACTACAACAACTAACACCTGGCTCTGACACAGAGGAGGTGGACATGGAGACGCCCGATGGACATCACCTGTCTCGTTTCACTAATCACAGGCTTCTTCTTTCAGCAGGCCGGTGGTTGTGGCCGAGCTCACTGATAAAAACCTGACGTTACTAGACGTGCGCCCTAACAAGCAGACGAAGGCCCAGGTCGAGCTGAGTGTTTACATGCCATCAATTTATCCTAATTATAACGATGGAGAACCAGCAGCAGCTACACCTTCCTTTTTATGGATTCCTGCTTGACTGCACCTGTGTAGCTTAGATGCTCCCTGTTAAGATGTTGAAGCTGTTTTAATAGTAGGTAGTAATAATAGGGCTGAACTACATTAAATGTTACAAATATCTATATCTATCTACTACTACATCTGCTAAGATATTGAACAAATAATGGAGAAAATACTCAACAAAATATTTATTGAAGTTTATATAAACACTGAAATATATAGTCGCACTATATATATATTATATTATATTATATATGTATAAAGGTTATGATTTTCTTTGAAAGTCAAGGTGACTTTAAAAGTTAAACAACATCACATCTATCTGTTCAATTAGCTTTGAACAAATAAATTAAATAGGACATTTAGAAATGAAGCAAGTGCAGAGATTTAATTCAGCGTGAAGCTGGACTCCAAGAACTATGATACACAGCAATAACCGTTACGTTCACCAGTACGTTCTTTAGGCTCAGAGTCACACTGACACCTCAATGCTTCCTTGGATGGTGATGGTCAAGTAGGAAGGTCTGGACTGAAACAAACATATCTACACACCTTTAACATGGACTATCAGCCATCGTTCAAGTTTCTCTCCTAAACATCTAGAACAAAACACGTGTGAAGGGTGGGGTGTTCGCCGCTGCCCTCACCTGTACAGCAGCACAGCCAGCCGCTGGCTGAACTACTACTATTTGCTGACTAAAGAGCAGCAGCCTCCACACGAAGCCCGTCTGCTTCAGCCCGCTTCAGTCTGGTTCAGCCCGCTTCAGTCTGCTTCAGTCTGCTTCAGTCTGGTTCAGCCCGCTTCAGTCTGGTTCAGCCCGCTTCAGTCTGCTTCAGTCTGGTTCAGCCCGCTTCAGTCTGCTTCAGTCTGCTTCAGCCCGCCTCAGCCTGCCAGCTCCAGCGCTCACTGAGTGGAGTCGGAGTCGCTGGAGTCCAGGCTGGTTTGCGTGGAGGTGGAGGTAGAGCTGTGGTGTGCAGCTGGCGATCCGTGGAGGGTCTGCGTGCTTCGCCGTAAGTTCTCCAGGGACTGAAGGAAGGAGCGCCGCGCCCTCTCCTCCTCCAGGGGCGAGGAGCCTTCTTCTTCTACTTCTGCTATCTCCGCAAAAGTGACGGGCTGTGTCTTGAAGCGAGCTTCGCGCGGTCGGCGGGTGCGACTCTTGCCCCTCGTCGGGCCCTTGGGCACGGGCAGCTGCTGGGGGAACTCCTCCATAGCAGAGGACATGAGGTGGAACCCAGAGGCCTCCACGGCCATCTGACGAACAGCAGCCATAGAACAGGAGTCCCAGGTCAAGTCAGACGGCCGGACTTCCTCCAGCTCCTGCCTCCTTTGACCCAACAGCCATCAAAGTGGAGGCTGAAGAGGACCTCGGCGCACGGCCTGCTGGGTCGACCTCCTCCACCCGCGGACGTGAGGGAAGCTGCTGACGTCTGGGCTCCTTGTGCTGTGTGTGTGTGTGTGTGTGTGTGTGCGAGCGAGACTCGGCTGCTGCAGCTACTGAGAGCAGAATGTCCAGCTCGCGGTTTTATAGCAGCTCAGGCTCTCTCTCCTTCCCCTCTGTCGGCCACCTCCCTCCCACTCGCCTCCTTCCAGACTTCTGAGCAGCCAGTCACACTCACCCCTCCCAAAATAAACATATGAGAGCAGAATGTTTGTTTATGTGCTCACGTCAGGGGACTTGGAGACGCTTGAATGAACTGAAACGAGAGCGGTGAGAAAAAAAGATCAAACCCAAGATGTTCAACAGCAGCTCACAAAGAAACAGGCCGCGTCCGAAGCCGCAGCAGCCGCGTTTACAGGTGCTGGTTATGAGAAAAAGCCTCCGCATCGCACAAAGCAGCTGACTCGTCCTGTGAAGTGCAGCAATGACTGCACTGACTGCGCTGACGGAGGCTCAGACAGAACATGGTGCTTCTACGGCTCAGCCACCAGTGGAGTCAGAAAGCTGAGAGCGAGGGTGCGTCGTCGCTAACGTTGTGCAGGGATGTGGACGACGCCAGCGACGGTCAGACCTCAACCTCCAGCGTGTTCCTGGGACCCTTGGAAAAGGCCTCAGACGCCGTTAATGCGCCAGCATTAGGCTCCATGAGCCCTTCCTCCGCCATCGCCCAGGAATGACTTCACGGCCTAAAACACAAACAAACAGCTTCCCACCACCACAACTTCAGCGGCTTTTACTGTAAGTCCCATGAAGAGGAGCACACAAACAGCGTAGTAAGTCTATTTAGAGCTGGTCTGACCCGCCATCGCTTCACGCGGCAGCTGCAGATCAACTGACATCACGTCACAAATGTCCGCGTTCTATGACACACTGAACGAGCACTAACCCTGTGGGCCAAAGGTCGTGCTCGGTCCTGAGGGACCAGACGCTGCCAAGTCTGCCTTCAGACCAGCTCATCTCACTGTTTCACCATTAAAATGCATTTTCTGGGTAAAATGTTCCTGAGACACGACGAGCTCCCGGTGCTGAGAGCAGCTGCTGCCTCATGTCACCGGGAGGAGCCTCACGCTGCACCACACGCAGCATAAAGCACTGTCATTCTGTGAGGCCCCGGGGTGAGGAGGAGAGGTACCTGCCACAGAGTGCCCATCACAGCAGGGTGCCCGTTACCACGGCAACCCAAAGGTCAGGCCACTACCCAGGAGGGAACCAGATCCAGTAGGTCACAGCTCAGAGGCCAAATTGATGATCAGCTCTGTAAATACTCGTCTCCTCAGGTGAAAGAAAAGCTAACGTTTCACCCAAGATAAGCTGCTCACCATGTGAACTCCCTGGGATTAGCATGATTCCAGCTGTTATTTTAGGGACGGCCCTGAACCACTGACGAAGCCAACGAACAGCTGTCTGCTGATACTTAGGATTCCAGCTGCTACAGTCACGCAGAGCGAGACAGTGGAGGAGACGAGGAAGAGCTGCTTCATGTTGCTGAGGCCTGGGACGATGCAGCCATTATTACATTATTAGTGGCGTAAAGCACGTGATGTTGTGTAATCAGTTACGCAACCAGTCTGCGTTTTTCCACCAGCCGTTACAATGTTTACTCCTGCATTAAGAATGTGATGGAAACGGGAGGCTTACGAGGCTTCACTTTATCAACCACAGTCAAACAACTGTGACGCTTCCAAACATTCATCCACTAGTGAACAGATCTGCAGCCACTTGTTTCTCAGACGCTACGAAGCTGCAACAAGCAGTAACAGCAAAAGGTGACGGAGTAAAAGGTGACGGAGGCCTGAAGCAATGAAGCCCAGCAGCAGGGAAGCGGTCAACTCGTTCCCAGAGCAAAGCACAGCGTGAGGCAGACACGCACAACTCACACACACACACACACACACACACACAAACACACAGCTGCTCTGAGGCGACACTGCTTGTTTTTATCTAATTACATTATGTAACACAGTAGGCTCATAATTACAGAGCGCTGCCGGATTCATTTCAATCATGGTCCACAGCTGTAATCACGGCTTCATTGTCTGCTAATCTGAGACCTGAGGCTGGAGCCACGGGAACGTCGCCGGACGGGTCCATTCAGGGGCTCAGTCAGCGTGGGGCCCGTCTCTGGAGCAGCAGCAGCTCGGTAGGAAGCTGCAGCCCAGGAGGGAGGGGAGAAGGTGGATGAGCCATGAGGAGACGTCTTACGCCGCATTTCTCTAAATAAACGTGTGACTTCAAATCGACATTTCATTGCTTTCGATCCTGTGCTTCAGTGAAATAAGGAACATGACAAAGACACCCACACACACACAACACTGAGTGAGAACAGCATCCTCTCGGTTTATTACCATGAAACGACTCATGAGTCATCATTTTACACCGTAAAATGCTAAAGTGAGATTGAACTGCTCCATCTTTTGATGTGGGCGGTCCAGGTACTGTGTCGTTTGGACCTCAGCAGAGCTCCAGGCTGGAGGAGACCCAAAGCACCAGCGGTCTGAACACGAGGCTCTGGCTCAGGAGAGAACCTCAGACCCACTTGTTCTCACTCAGAATAAACTGTTCGTCTGAGCCATTAAAGAGCTGGTGGACATCAAGTCAGAGAAGCAAAGTGGCCCTTTTCTCCTCCACGAACGCTGGGAGGGAGAAAAGGGCCCAGTCTGGCCCACGAGGGCAAGTGGAAACCATTAGCAAGCTCCAAGAGGCGCCATGAGATCAGCTGATGGGCACAAAGCACATCTACGGTGTCTTTGGGAGCCTCTGATGTTTAGTCCTGGCCGTCGGCTCTCAAACTGCAGGACAGTTAGTTATGGTCACTGTCATCATTTTATCCAGAGATTCTTCCTATTTTCTCGTGCTGCGTCAGAGCTGTCTATGGATTGTCCAAGGGAGAGTGGAGCTGTGGTGAACTCTCAGATACAGAGTGGGTTCCTAGTATGAAGCTACACAGTCTGTGACCCCGTGCTAAAAATACTAACATAAATCAGAGTCAACGCGCAGCTAAATCCACAAGCACTCGTCATGCTGCACACTCCACATGTAGAGACTGGACCTGCTTCCAGAGTGAGCAGTGACGGCCCCACTCTGGGTGGAGGTCTGCCACGCTGAGCTAACGCATCAACAACGGGCAGTTCACAGTGAGGACCCTGCACACGTTAGTGACCAGAACAGCTCTCGGACCCGACGTCAACGTACTGAACCACAAGCAACACTCTTTACTTTTCTATGGAGGCGTCTCTAACTGAGGTAGTGCATGATGAGCCTGTTCCGCTGTGGACAAAGCGAACAGAAGCAGCCTTCATGGTGAGGAAGCGAATCATGGAGCTCTGCTCAGCCGCTCCCACAGACTCTGTGCTCTGGATGGTGGAGGACAGACGCTGTTTAGCAGGATCTTAGCTTGCGTTGAGCTTTATTCAGATTTTGTGCTTACTTTATTTTCAAACAGCTCCTCACAAGAAGGAAACAGGTAACGGTTTTATGGTCGTTGCATCGTGAGCACCTTTCATAAATACATGTTCATGGAACATCATTTGGGAGAATGAAGCTCTGCCAAGCAGCAGAAGGCGAACAATAAGAGAAGTCACAACCTGTTGTGGTGAGAACAGGCCGATGGACCTGAGGAGTGGCCTCGTGTGCATCCTGCTGAACATGCAGAACCACTGAGTACCTGACAGGACAGTTCAGTGCTGCTTGGCGGTGAAGCGGGTCCTGGTCCCCGGCCTGTGGCCCTCTGGCTCCGGGTGGATGGTTCTGAAGGTCAGGTTGATGCGCGGGCCGCGGTCATGGTACTCCTTGGCCACCTGATGCTAAAGGGCAGAACGAAGATTAGCAGAGACATGACGGCTCAAACTCAAATGATTTCTGTGGGTAGTTGATGTCTAAAATTAAACTAAATCTTAACGTTAGAATCTCTGTTTGAAAAGTAACACGTAGACCTGTCAATAGTGTAGTTCAGTAAAAACATGGAGTGAAATAATGAAGTAGACAATTAGAGTCTCAAAAAGCAAAGGCAACATTAAACACACACAGACTCCAGATTCTCTGACGTCTGGGACAAACACTGAGCTACCAGTTCGCAGAATATCAGACTTTTTCCATTTGTACATCTTGTTCCCTCAAACACTCACAACCTTCACTAAATCTCAAAAGGAGGCAAGAGGTCTGATGGTGTGAGGACAGAGTCCAGAACAGGCTGAGCAGCAACAATCCTCCATCCTCTGTCAAACACAGGACTGACAGCTTTAATTAAACATGAATGAGGCTCTGGCTGCAGTGACAGAGGGACAATGGAAAGTGGCGTGATCTTCATTCTCTGGCGTGGATGAAGCCTTTGTTAAGAGACCAAGGGAGGCACTGCCATAAAACACATGTGACCTTCTTCTTTAACTGCACCGTGTCCTCCTCTGTTGGCGAGGAAGCATAAAACATGAGCAGGATAAACTGTTGTCTTGGACCATGTCTCAGCAACACAGCTGGTGTAAACAGAGTTTGGATGAACTGTGTGACTTCGCCACAAATCATCATCATCACTGAACATCAGCACGTTTACTGATCTCCGTTCAGTCTCCGCTGTGGCTCTCTTTTACTGTAAACACAGGCTTTAACCAGGAACCAGCTACACGACGACTTCCTCGTTTGATTTGCTCTCATGAAGCTGCTCATCACTCTCCCTCAGCCCGTAGGGCAGACTCGGTGCTCAAGTCATTTGTTTTCTTAATGTTTGTTGCTCAATGTGAACTTTCTCAGGATGCTTCACTTATGTACAAAAGGATTAAGCCACAGAGAGGTTGAATATTAGTGGGGTGATACAAATAAGCGTGTTATTTCATCTGTTTGTGAGGATCGTTGGATGCGTTAAGGCCTTCGCCTGCCGTGCCCACCTGCCAATCATCCTGAGTGGCTCCCTCCATCAGCAAAAGTGTCCCGTGAATCAGAGGAACCCGAACCCTGTCCACGTAGGTGTAGTCCCCGTTCTCCTCCTGCCACATAAGCACAAACAGACTTAATAAAGCCTAAATAAGACAGCATTTGGCTGCTCCTCTTCAGGCTTAAAAGCCTAAAACACTGAGAGAGACTGAAAGAATACTGCAATGCTGCACGGAGCTACAGTCACAGCCAGAGCGGCAGCACATTCGTAGTAGCGGCGGCCGTCTCACCGGCGGCGGCTGCTTGCGGAGGTTGAACACTCTGGTGTCGCCCAGACTGAGGGAGGCAATTGTGGGCTTTGCACCCAGGGAGGCCTCGTTGTCGCTGTGCCAGCCGATGCTGTCGTGGCCATCGCGATACAAGTTACACAGCAGGGAATTGAAGCTGCATCCGCTCACCTGCGCCACCATTTCACGAAGAGTTACCAGCAACGGATGCCACTAGGAATGAAGCGCAAGAGTCAGGATACAAGATCATCAGTCAGACGAAGAAGAGTCAGCATGCACATTAATACAAAGAGAGAGGAGGTGGAAGACCAGTCACTCCTCCAGCGTGACGACCTTTACTTGGTATGAGTGTATGTGTATTTATTATGGACTTGAACAGCATCTGTTCCATTTCCAAACACATGTTCCAAACAAGCGTCTAAACACGATCAGCAAAGAAGGGATTATCTTCCTCTAATACTGGCTCACAGTGGAAGTAAAGAAAACAGATGAGGTCTGCAGTGAAGCCTCGATCTGACCTCTGCGTTAGCCGCCATGCTGGAGCCAGCGTAGGTGTACGGCAACTCTCCCCACCAGCAGGTCAGCCGGGGCTCCTCGTAGGCCTCACCTGGGCCAAAACACAGTCACACTTACAGTAGGACCTGATCACAGCAAACATTTGTGGAAGCAAGAAACAATATTACATCATAAAACAAATCGTAGTCTTCAGCTTCAGTGTTTTTGTCTTCTGATTTAGGAAACGAAATGAGTGAGAAAAGCTGTAGCTTGTGCTCCATGTTTATTTTTATTCCAGAGAAAGTATTTTTTTGCTTTACATTGAAAAGCAGAAACAGTGGTTAAAGGAATAAGAGCTCACCTCTACAGCTACTGTAACTAGGTCATAGGTCAAAAGGAATGAGTGGCATCTGTATCGCCTTTCTACCTGTTGAGTGACAACTCAGGCAGGACAGAGACCTGATACGCTTCAGGTCCTAACATCTGCCTCCTTCTCGCAAATGAAAACTGAGGTAAACGTCTGATCTGATTTCTCCCTCCTCCTCTGCTTTGATGTACGGCTCTTTTGTTGGGAACAAGGACTTCTCTTCCAAGAACCAATTATCTGCCATTAGTGTATTCTGGACAACCTTCCAGTGCGAGAACACAGTGAAACCAAAACAACCCACTCAGGCAGACACTGAAGAGCTTTGTCTTTCTGCAACAAGATGTTATCAGGTGGAGAAGACTGTTGCTGTAGTTGGCCTGCAGCTCATTAGCAACAATGGGAAAAACTAAATCCATGCACACATGGACTTTGTTGACAAAGTTGTGGCTGTGATAAATGAAGGCGTCTGTGGTTTGATTCACGCTGCTCGTGTGTTACAGAGCTATCGCCGTATGACAGAAAACAGATGACGGCCGGCTGAGAGAAGCCAGTCACTAGGTGGATTTTTATGCAGCTCCACATTCTAAATGTTGCCACATTACATGTTGATGACACTGAAGCCAGTCCCCTCTGCTCCAGACAGCAGCGCTCTCTCTGCTCTGCAGCCCAAAGAACAACAACACAAGATTTTACCCTGCAGCTCAGATCACACCGGTACCAACCCTGTCTGTAGTTGGTCTTCTGGGACCAGGGAAGCTCTACCAACAGCTTACTGAGCATCCAGTCGGCCTCTTCTGGGGGTAGAAATCCAGGCATCAGCCGCAGTCTAGACAGACAGAAAACAGCCCAGACAGAAGAAAGGACGGACCAAGTCATCGTCAACTTCACATTTTAATATCACAACAGCATAAACATTGTTGTTTGTTTTAATGTTGGCCTTCCACAGCAGAGTCGATCAGAGTTTACCTGAAGTCCTGTGGACATATTCGATATGAGCTAAACGTTTACACAGCACATCAGCACATTCCTATAGCTTCAGTATCTCATGATATCTTACATAGAAGACTTTTCCTGAGACGCTTGTGGGAGCACTGACATCTAGTGGATTCAAACCCCGATCACAGTTCATTCAAGTGCAGTGAACTTGACTTTTATACATTTGATTTATTTGCCAATAAAGGTCTTAGGTCCAATTAGAATGTTTATAATTATTGTTTATTTTACCAAAGAAAATCTGTAATATATTGAAACAGCAACGGCCGCGTCTCCAGACTTTGATTTCACATCATTGTTCATTACCCTCTTTTATTCTCTCATGCTGAGTGAAAATTCAAATAGACTCACCTGGACACTCCTGATGGTCCACGGCTGATCTCATAATTACCTGCCTGTCTGTCAGAACACAGTGCTGGATGTTAGTATGTTTGTGACCCTAAGGAGGCCTTTCCAGTGAAAGCAGAGACTCACTCGATGGTCTTCTCTGGAGGTACATCTCTAATTGGCTGTGGACAAACAGAAACGTGTAAATGCCCGCAGAACCCAGCAGTGACTCGTTTATTTCAGGATTATTATCTACCTTGACAGGCTGCTGAAACTTAAACGCCTTGGACGCTTTCTGTGAACCGAATCCCCACGAACTAGGGGCTGAGTTGGAGATTTGAGGCGGGTGGTTGCTTGAGACAACACCTGTTGAAAGTTAAGTTTCCATAACGCAGAGCTGTAAATCGGTAAATACACACATTTCGAGTTTGATGAACTGTTTTAACAGCGATGTGCACCTAAGGTTCATCACACTTGTGATGAACGCCACACTGCATATACCTGTGGCGTGGTGTTGTGGCAGGGCTCTGGTTCTGGCCCAGGAGCCCTGGACTCTTGCACGCTGCCGCTTGTCAGACATTAAAGCTCATCTGCAGCTTTATCTGTCGAATAAAAGTATCTTCATTACATATAAAAGTGTCAAAGACCCGCTGATCTTCTCTGGACAGTCTTAAGCTAAACTTAGCTAGCGCTCCATGTAGCACAATGCTAATCTTGGTTAAACCGGTAACAATTCCTCAAAGTCAGAATTTACAAGACGCGCCTAAAAATCAATTCACTTTTAAATGACCCACCTAAATGTTACTAAATCCAGACGACAGAAGACGCACAAGTTCACACACAGTCAGGTTTGACAGCGGCCATGCTGATGCGTTACGGAAAAACAAGTTCGGCCCGGAACAAACATGAAAAACGATGATTCCGCCCCGATGTTTACTAAACATAAATAATGCAAAGGATCCGATTAATTTTCTATTTAGACTTACAGTTAAGTTTGTGTATTACAGCCTCTTCACTTGAGACTTCTACAGCTGTTATGTATAGAAGGTAGTGGGAGCTTCAAATTCTAAACAAGGACGTTTTTCATTTATACAGGTGGAGTATATAGGTAGGTAACCGGCCACATCAGACTATATATATATATATATATATATATATATATATATCTATATATATATATAATATATATATATATATATATATAATATCTATCTATATCTCTATATATATCATCTATATATCTATCTCTATATCTCTATATATATATATCTATCTCTATCTCTTCTCTCTCTCTCTATATATCTCTTCTCTCTATCTCTCTCTATCTCTCTCTCTCCTCTCTCTTCTCTCTCTCTCTATCTCTCTCTCCTATCTCTCTCTCTCTCTCTCTCTCTCTCTCTCTCTCTCTCTCTCTCTCTCTCTTCTCGCTATCTCTCCTCTCTATCTCTCTCTAGTCTATCTCTCTCTCTCTATCTCTATATCTCTCGTCTCTCTCTCTCTATATATATATATATAGATATATACGGCTAGCGTTCCAACCAGTTGGTGTTAAAATCATACCCAGATGCCAACACTGCTGAATGAAAGACATTTTATTAATTGTAGAAAATAGGTCACCATCATAGAATAAAGTTAGTTTGTGCATTTTACAAGTAGAACTATATAAAGCATTTTAAATCATTTACAAAGGAAAAGCTTGTACAAGGCCACTTCTTGGAGGCACCGGTCAGACCAAGTCATACCAGGCACTGCACAGAGGAGCGGTTACACATGAATGTTAAAGCTTCCGTTTGTGAGAACGTCAGCAGCTCCATAAGGAATATTCTCCATTCATATAACATCCTGTTAAAACACACTGAAGAACCAGGCGTGTAGAGCTGAATCAGAGAGGCGAGTGAGCAGCTGTGTAGTTCACACGGACGTAGCACCAAATGGATTGAATCCTTTTAGTCAGTACCCGCTCATTGGACCCGCAGTTCTTACGCTACTTAATGCACTTTAAGTAAACGCAGCAGTAAAGAAGTAGTGAAACAAAACCCCACCACAAACAGTGTAAATCTGTAAACACACAAGGCCTGAGAGCAGATTGGGGAAACAACTAGGCTGAATCCTGGTCAGTTCAGTTATGAGACTTTGGCGCCTCGATATAAAAATAAATAATTATACATATAAAAAATGCCCATCACCGTGTCCGCTGCTTACAACAGCAGGGCTAACAAACGCACGCACAATTTTTGGCTGTATAGTTTCCACCGGTTTCAGTGACTACAGCCTCTCTTCAATGAAATCCCATCAGAGCAGGTTGTCGTCTGGCTTTCGTTTCCTGAAGGCACGAAGTAGAATCCTCATTCGCTCTTCAAGCTGGCGCCGTTCTTCTGCTCCCGCAGCTTCCTCCGCTGCAGGTACCCGGTGCGCTGCAGGCGGTTCATCCGGGCGCCCAGGAAGATGACGATGCTGCTGGGCACCAGCCGGGTGGTGACCCAGCCCTGCAGGGAGGAGGCAGAGGCAGACGCGTGAGCTCGGCCACAGCCTTTAACTACAGCAACACTGCTGGTCACGAGCCGCCGCTCACCATGACGGCGTGGGGGAAGTAGCCGTTGGTCTGGCTCTGCAGCCCCACGGTGCCGAGCTCTGCAGCCACGTAGCGATCTGGAGTGGGCTTGTCAAAGGTGGGCTTCCTGATACGAGTCATCTTAGTGGCCACAAAGAAGGGCAGCACGCTCTGCAGACACAGAAGCCACAGTCAGCACAGCGACAGCACAGGCACCAAGCAGCAGACGACCGCCGCCACCAGGGGGCGCATGAGCGCCTGCTGCTAAAAACAGAACAAGCAGCGTTTGGAACAACATGCTGCCGAAAAGGCTAAAAATATCCTCTTGATTGTGTACGTGACACTTTGTAGCTTCGAGTATTAATGGAACAAACATGAGTCGCATGAACAGCGCTGGTGCAGCCACAAACAGCGTCGTGACATCGCTCCAGCTTTCTTTGTCACTACTAGAGTTAACACTAGTGTCACGGGCCAGAAGCTGCACAGCGGTAGAGGACAAAAGCACCTGAATGATGATGCCCTGGCGTCTGTACTCCTCCTGGAGGCCACGCGAGAAGAAATCCATGAAGGCCTGCACAGAGATTCACGTCAGCTCTGCTGTGATGAAACGGCCAACGCCTGCTTCAAGAGCAGCTCCCACACAAACCTTTGTGGCAGAATAGACTGTGAGCAGAGGGACGGGGTACATGCCGCTGGCTGAGGAGATGTTGAGGATCACACCTTTGGACCTGATGGATACAACACAAGAGCATTTAGGCGTGCAGGACCCACACCATGTGGGATGTGGCTTTGGATCAAACTGGATGTGAAGCCTCTGGTGCATCTGGAGGATGTGGACTCCAGGAATCCTCAATTCAGAGCTGTTGTGTGTTCCCTCCCCAGTGGCCTTTTTATGTAAATACAAACTTTCAGTGATCTCTCACACACACACACGCACACACGCACACACGCACACACGCACACACGCACACACGCACACACGCACACACGCACACACACACACACACGTTGCCATGGCAGCCTGTTGCTGCAGTGATGTAGTGGAGAGACGCTCCAGCCTCACACGGCATCAAATGTGCCTGCGCTGCCATTGGCCGGCGGGAGTCACATGGGAGCGGAGCAGCCAATCGGGAGGGAAGAGCACTTTGTGTGAATTGAAAGCTTGTCAGCATTGCGAACAAAAGAGGAGAGAGAAAGCGATGCAGTGATGAAGAGGGTTTTTACCCTTCGGTAACAAGCCCCCTTTAAAAGAGCGAGCGTCCACAGACGCTGCCTCACGCGCAGCTTCTGCTGCAGCTGCACCAGCGCGTCTCACGCTCGACCCGAGGGTCTGACCGCACTCATGTTGCAAAACATGGAAGCCCATCATTCAACTCACCTGTCAACCATTCTGGGCAGCACCAGGCGAGTCATCTGAAAGAGCACAACAACAGTCATTAGCACACGAGTTTTTCCTAAAAGTAGCAGCGAGGAGCGACGGCAGCGACAGAGGCAGCGCTGCGTGGGCGGAGAGCACAGACAGCGTCGGCGTGTCCACCGTTGCTTTGGGAACAGAGGAGACACTGCAGGTACCAGGCTGCAAACAGCAGAGCAGCAGGAGAAGGCAGGGAGGTGGCGCCAGGTGTGATGGACCTACCTGACACACGGACGTCATGTTGACGTTGATCATGTTGTTGATGAACTGAAACACAGAGCAGCTTTGATAAAGTCCAGGTCAGACTCAAACTGAGCTTCTGTGCCTGCAGTCAGAGATGAGCCAACTCACATGGTCCAGGTCGGGGATGTGCAGGTAGTACTCGGGGTAGGGGTAGGACACGCCCACGTTGTTGACTGTTCCAGACAAAGGGCAGAGACACGCAGTCAATGAGTTGTTTGACCAGGACGCAGCTCTGCAGTTCACACTTCGACCACACGGTGGCAGCAGAAGCAAGAGTTAGGAGGCAGCGGCTCCACAGCCACACCTTGCAACCAGTGGAGCACAAAATAACTGGGCTCCTCAAAAATAGACACGAGTCGTGATACCGATATTAACACAAGTGACGATTTCAAACCTTCATCTGCTGCTTTCACAACATCAAGGTAAAAAAAGCACTGAGGTTAAAAACAGGAGGAGGAAGTTCAGGTATTTATGATCAAACAAAGCAGCGTCTCAGCTCCTCGTGCGCTGCAGACGCTGAAACCAAAGCCGCACCACTTCCTGTTTGTGCTCTTACCCAGGACACCGATCTCCAGACCCGCCAGCCCGGCCTCCACCTTGGAGTAGATGTCCGCCCTGCCGAAGTCCACAGCGATGCTCTTGGTTTCCACCTTAAACTGCTCCTCTGGAAGAGAAACAAGCAGCCGTCAACTACGGCCCCACGACATCACACAATAAAGCGCAGTGGACACGCCATGGTCCGACACCCGGCAGGACCCAAGGCCGGGACCCAAGGCCGGGACCCAAGGGACGGGACCCAAGGGACGGGACCCAAGGGACGGGACCCAAGGGACGGGACCCAAGGCCAGGACCCAAGGGACGGGACCCAAGGCCAGGACCCAAGGCCGACCCCCAGGGACAGAACCCAGGGACGGGACCCAAGGGACGGGACCCAAGGGACGGGACCCAAGGGACGGGACCCAAGGGACGGGACCCAAGGCCGACCCCCAGGGACGGGACCCAAGGCCGGGACCCAAGGCCGACCCCCAGGGACGGGACCCAAGGCCGACCCCCAGGGACGGGACCCAAGGCCGACCCCCAGGGACGGGACCCAAGGCCGGGACCCAAGGCCGGGACCCAAGGGACGGGACCCAAGGCCAGGACCCAAGGCCAGGACCCAAGGCCAGGACCCAAGGGACGGGACCCAAGGCCAGGACCCAAGGGACGGGACCCAAGGCCAGGACCCAAGGCCGACCCCCAGGGACAGGACCCAAGGCCGACCCCCAGGGACAGGACCCAAGGGACGGGACCCAAGACCAGGACCCAAGACCAGGACCCAAGGGACGGGACCCAAGACCAGGACCCAAGACCAGGACCCAAGGCCGACCCCCAGGGACGGGACCCAAGGCCGGGACCCAAGGGACGGGACCCAAGGGACGGGACCCAAGGGACGGGACCCAAGGGACGGGACCCAAGGCCGACCCCCAGGGACGGGACCCAAGGGACGGGACCCAAGGGACGGGACCCAAGGGACGGGACCCAAGGGACGGGACCCAAGGCCGACCCCCAGGGACAGGACCCAAGGCCAGGACCCAAGGCCGACCCCCAGGGACAGGACCCAAGGCCGGGACCCAAGGGACAGAACCCAAGGCCGGGACCCAAGGGACGGGACCCAAGGCCGGGACCCAAGGCCGGGACCCAAGGCCGACCCCCTGGGACAGGACCCAAGGCCGACCCCCAGGGACAGGACCCAAGGGACGGGACCCAAGGCCGACCCCCAGGGACAGGACCCAAGGCCGACCCCCAGGGACAGGACCCAAGGCCGACCCCCAGGGACAGGACCCAAGGCCAGGACCCAAGGCCGACCCCCAGGGACAGGACCCAAGGCCGGGACCCAAGGGACAGGACCCAAGGCCGGGACCCCTGCAGCATTTAACCCAGAAGAGAGTGAGCAGTCACACGTCTACTACGCCGTGACGGCAGAAGGCAGCGACCGAGGCTCTGCTTCTCTCTGCAGGGCGCCGAGCTGCTCGCGACCGTCCCTGGACCTGAAGCTCCAGGCCGGGATGTCAGACAGATGGAGCCGGGCCCATTAGAGGCAGAACCAAAGCCACAAAGCTGCTATTGTTTGAGAGTTGAATGAGGAAGAAAAGCAGCAAATATTCAAGCTTTCCTTAATCAGAACCTTCCTTAAAGTCAGCTGTTACTCACCGAGCGACTTGGCCACGTCATCTAGCTTCTCCTGAGAACGGCTGATCAGCATTATGGCGAATCCTCGGCGCGCCAGCTGCAAAAAAAAGGGGCAGCGGGTCAGCGCTCGTCCGCATGGAGCGTCACCGGAGGAACGTCTGGGGCCACAGCATCCAGCGAGTTCCCCAGTGACAGCAGCTAGAAACCGGCTCAGGGCCCAGAGGCCGCGGGAGGGCGGGCGGGCGGGCTGGCTCCTCCCCCCCGCGGGCCGACTCCTCCCCCCGCGGGCCGACTCCTCCCCCCGCGGGCCGGCTCCTCCCATCAGCTCATTAACAGCTCCTCACCTCCTCCGCGTAGGATTTACCGATCCCGTCCGTGGCTCCGGTCACAACTGGAGAAGACAGAGAGAGAGGGCGCTCAGATTAGTAGCTCCACTTGTGTGACCGCTGTGACCTTTGACCCCATGACATCAGAGACCCGCTGCTTCCCGACACCTTTGTTACCGCCGCACGCTGACGGCGGCACAGAAACGAAGCCAAGGCCTGAAACACGCCTCGATTTCAGGTCCGACGGCTTCCAGCAGGTTTGACAGAACAACCCGAGGTCCCGCGGCGGCAGGACAGAAAGCCGTTGGTGGACACACCCCATAATACTATTCCTCTGCTGAGTAAGTCAGCGCCGAAGACGCCCTCCACTCATGTGGAACACGCTGCGTACGAAGCAGGTCCAAATCAAAGGCGGAGCTGCAAAGACAGACCGATGGTATCAAGTTGGGATAAGATGTTTAAAGATAAGATGGTTTAAAGCAGCAGGCGACCTGCGTAGAACCGGACCGGTCCACGCTTCTTGCACATGAACCCATAAGAACGTAACCGGAACCTGGAGGAGCAGAACAGCTGCATGGAGGAGGTTTCACAAAGCCCAGACTCAGACGCTGACTCCACCTCGTCAAGCACAGCTAATGCTAATGCTACACATCCACTGCCCATGAGCCCGGCCTGAGGGGGGGTCACAAATGTGCATCATCATCATCATCATCAGGGCTCGACGGGACTTTAATAGAAGACGAGGACATTCTCTGGCAATGAGCTGGAGAAAAGGAAAGACGAGATGAGGAGATGCAGAGAGGAGGGAGTGATGACGAACATGGAGCAGGAGGAAGGAGAGGGTGGGGATCCTACGGCGGCTAAAAATAGAACCGGAGCGCAGCGAGAACGAATGAGTGCAGGGGAAACACAGAATAGACATGATGCGGGGGGAGGAACAAGTGATGGAGAGAACCCAAAGCAAAGTCCAACGTGAGCAGAACCGTGTCTAAAGAGCGAGAGGCCGCAGCAGAAAAGCAGGCGGGAGCTTCAGCCTTGAGAGGTTCCAGACTGACGGAACACGGGCCACGTAGAACGCTGCTTCACAGTGAGCGGGCCTGAACCCCAGGACCCTAGGACCCAACGACCCCAGAACCCAACGACGCCAGAACCCCATGACCCCAGAACCCAACGACCCCAGAACCCAACGACCCCAGAACCCCACGACCAGGCCCAGGCCGGCTGAGGAACCACGGGCCACGCTGCTTCACAACGAGCGGGCCTGGACCCCAGAACCCAACGACCCCAGAACCCGGCCCAGGCCGGCTGAGGAACCACGGGCCACGCAGAACGCTGCTTCACAACGAGCGGGCCTGAACCCCAGAACCCCACGACCCCAGAACCCCACGAACCCAACGACCCCAGAACCCCACAACCCCAGAACCCCATGTCCCCAGAACCCGGCCCAGGCCGGCTGAGGAACCACGGGCCACGCAGAACACTACTTCACAACGAGCGGGCCTGAACCCCAGAACCCAACGACCCCAGAACCCCACGAACCCAACGACCCCAGAACCCCACGAACCCAACGACCCCAGAACCCGGCCCAGGCCGGCTGAGGAACCACGGGCCACGCAGAACGCTGCTTCACAACGAGCGGGCCTGAACCCAGAACCCCACGACCCCAGAACCCCACGAACCCAACGACCCCAGAACCCCACAACCCCAGAACCCCATGACCCCAGAACCCGGCCCAGGCCGGCTGAGGAACCACGGGCCACGCAGAACACTACTTCACAACGAGCGGGCCTGAACCCCAGAACCCAACGACCCCAGAACCCCACGAACCCAACGACCCCAGAACCCCACGACCCCAGAACCCGGCCCAGGCCGGCTGAGGAATCACGGGCCACGCAGAACGCTGCTTTACAGGAACCCTGCAGCTGTGTGACCTTTAACCTCAGAGGAATCAAACCTTTTGAACCTGCGTGCTCACGCTATGAGTGCCGTGCGTCACAGGCGTCCGTCTGGTTCTGCATGTAGATAATGTCACAGGTGCCGACTGACATCAGCCAGACTGGCTCCACTGGGAACGCTGGAAACTCGCCGAAACCAGTAAAACCACCAACCAACTTAGGACACGCGTTCATCACGCGCTGCTTTAAGGACACTTTGACTCGTGACCCCCCCACATCCTCGTGCTGTACTTATGAATGACTACACTCCTCCCACCCATTATATAAGACCACCACTTTCTTAATAAACGTTGTCAAGCGAGAGAAAGAGAAACCAGAGGCCGTGAGGGGAGGAGGACGCAGATCCTCCGGTGTCTGAGGACATTTCCTTTTAGCTGGAGTTGCCATTATTCATTTTTAGAAAAAATATTCTGGCAAAAAAAATCTAAATAATGATTTCACAGAGAGAAAAGACAGGCAGACAGACAGAGACAGACAGACACACAGACAGACAGAGACTCAGGCAGACAGACAGACAGACAGACAGGCAGACAGACAGACAGACAGGCAGACAGACAGACAGACAGACAGGCAGACAGACAGACACACAGACAGAGACAGAGACTCAGGCAGACAGACAGACAGACAGACAGGCAGACAGACAGACAGACAGGCAGACAGACAGACAGACAGACAGGCAGACAGACAGACACACAGAGACAGACAGACACACAGACAGAGACAGAGACTCAGGCAGACAGACAGACAGGCAGACAGACAGACACACAGAGACAGACAGACACACAGACAGAGACAGAGACTCAGGCAGACAGACAGACAGGCAGACAGACAGACACACAGACAGAGACAGAGACAGAGACTCAGGCAGACAGACAGACAGACAGACAGACAGACACACAGACAGAGACAGAGACTCAGGCAGACAGACAGAGACAGACAGACACACAGACAGACAGAGACTCAGGCAGACAGACAGACAGACAGACAGACAGACAGACAGACAGACAGACAGACAGACACACAGAGACAGACAGACACACAGACAGAGACAGACACCTCTGCAGGAAGGAAAGTGAACTGGTTCAGTGATCAAGTGTCACTTTAAACGCGGTCCAGTTGCTCAGTTCGGTTCCTTCCGCTCACGTGAGCGACGCGTCCATCTGTGACACACACCGACGGAACAAAGCGGGTCTACGCCAGCGAGCACGTGTGCGACAGCGGCGCCACTGACGCGCAGACACGCACATGGACAGAGGCTGAACAGGCGCTGATCGGACCGGACCGGACCGGACCGGAGCGGAGCCGGGTCAGCGCGTCTGCGCCGCCGGCCGCGCTGCGCGTCCGTCCACAGGCGCCGCCCCCCCGCTGCCTGCTCACTATTCTGAGGGTCTAAAAAAAGCAGCAGCACGAGTAAATATAGCAGCGGCTGCAGCGGCGTCTGGAGCTGCAGCACCTGAAACCAACAGCACCGGCGCCGCACGCGCTCATTACGGCCCAGCGCTGCACCGAGAGCGCAGATGTGAGCGATCAGACCCGGACGCGCAGCAGCAGCCCAGTCCCTCCCACCAGCAGCCAATTAGGATTCTGGGTGAGCGCAGACTGCGGTCCTCGCACGCCCCGCTCTCCTCACGCACCGTTATGTAACGCGTCGCACCCGAACCCTCCTATCACCGAGCAGCCCCTCCCCTCAGAGGGAGGAGAGGACGGATGCAGCAGATCCCTTCCATCACACAGGCACAGCAGGGGGGAAGTCACATGGGTAATGGAGAAGTCGACAGAAATAAGAGGGGGGGGGGGGGGGGGGCAACACAGAACATGTACTGAGCTGCCCAAGATAGAAGCAGCATCTATATTTGGCTACTGAGCAAAAATAGCCTGGTCCTTCAGTCACACGCCTAGTTTCCCTCGGCATCAGCCTGAGAGGGTTCACACAGGCCTGACAGACACCTGAGAATGTCACCGATCCGCCACATGCTTCTGCTCAGACATCGTTCTCGACAGATACCCACGACTGAACAAACCGCGTTCCTGGCATGTTGGCCTGCAGCCACAGCAGGTGGGGCCGCTCAGGCCCCTCGGCCACGGGCCCCTTAGCAATAGGCCCCTTAGCAATAGGCCCCTAGGGCCCCTCGGCCACGGGCCCCTTGGCAATAGGCCCCTAGGGCCCCTTAGCAATAGGCCCCTAGGGCCCCTTAGCAATAGGCCCCTAGGGCCCCTTAGCAATAGGCCCCTAGGGCCCCTCGGCCACGGGCCCCTCGGCCACGGGCCCCTTGGCAATAGGCCCCTAGGGCCCCTTAGCAATAGGCCCCTAGGGCCCCTTAGCAATAGGCCCCTAGGGCCCCTCGGCCACAGGCCCCATAGCAATAGGCCCCTTAGCAATAGGCCCCTAGGGCCCCTTAGCAATAGGCCCCTAGGGCCCCTTAGCAATAGGCCCCTTAGCAATAGGCCCCTAGGGCCCCTTAGCAATAGGCCCCTAGGGCCCCTCGGCCACGGGCCCCTTAGCGATAGGCCCCTCGCCATGCTCTGTGTGACCAGGAGCCAAACGTGGGCCTAATAAAAGCAGGAGTACAAGTCTGAGGAGAAACGGATCGGGCGTTTAACTCTCCACAACCGTTCGCATGGCGACGGCTCTGTGATGGTCGTGAAGCTAAATGTGTCCATGGGCCACATGTGCATCTAGAGGAGATAAGGAGAGGGTTTCAGCCCCCCCTCCCTCTTGTTACCCAGCATCCCTGGCTGTGGCACGTGTCACAGAGCGTGTTCATCACATGAACAGCAGTGCTCGCTCGCTCGCTCTCTCTCTCCTCCCACACACTCCCATACGAGAAGCACATTCACAAGGAGGGAGTGGAGACCCTGCCTCAGCTGAACGCACACATTTCATTCACATGTGTTTTCATGGGCATGAATGGATCTAATGCATATTCATTAACACCCAGGAAACTCTGCTGTTCTGACTCGCTCCAAGCGTTTTCATGGAGACAAATCAAATTCAGCAGAGTTCTTGCATAAGTGCTGACCTGAGTCTCTGTGGCTGCGGTGCTGATGAATCCTTCTTACATAACGCCAACATTTTCTCAATAAACTCTAATGTCAAAGGGGGGGGGGGGGGCACACGTCACTGCCTCCCCCATCCTCACTCCTGCTCTAATTTACTTGCCTATAATAGAGTTTAACACACACACTTACATAAGGGGGGGCAGGAGGACAAATAAGCTGCCCAGCGAGAAGTAACAGCATCACAATCTGGAAAACACAAGTCGATTTCATCAAGAATGTCCAGTGGCTCAACAGATTAGAGGAACAGATGTGCTGCGGCAGCTTCCACATCTTCTGGTGCAGCTTTGGCAGAAATGTGCTAAATAATGTTGTGTTTCCTATTCAAAACGACTGCTAAACACCGAGCAGAAAACAAGGCACTGCGCCGCAGACGTGGACCAGGGAACCGGGCTCGCGCTGCAGTGCTGCGGCTGCGCCACTAGGGGTCCCGTGCGTCAGAGCAGCAGTGAGGAAGTCCAGGAAGCCCCCGCTGGGCGCGTGATGCCGTCGACCTTCCCGTCCGCCACCATTAACTCCTACGGCCCAGTATCAAAAGTGCTCTGGAAACCAAAGCTTTTAGTCCACGTGGGTCGCTTTTAGGCAAACTTCAACTCTTGTTTTCATACTCTTGTTTTATTGGTCTATGGATTTGGACAAATCGAATCTAAATCACCATTTAGTGTTAGTATACGTTGACTGACTACGAATGTTAATGGAATCAGGTTGATTTACAGCAACATTTCAGTTGCAGTTTTACGTCCATTCGATTAATAGGTGCGAAGCTCAACACAAAAATCCCACTTCAACTCTAGTCTACGATGGTTTAAAATAAAGAAGGAAGCGTTTTAACGGGTAATTTGGAGCAATCGGTGCCAAATCAGCACAGGGAACAAAAGGATCAGGCCACCGCTCGATCTGGACAGACCTGCACACCTGGTAGTACCAGCTGAGGAGCAGGCATCTGCCCCCTCCTGCCTGGAGAGCGCAGGACCTGTCGGACTGGTGGGAGCACCTGGTTTCTGGGAGTGGCAGCTTCAGAAAATGGTACCGGTGAGAAAATGTGGGCCGAGTTTACGAATAAAACGCTTCTTTAAACCTCAACAACAACAATAATAATGATAATAATAATAATGAATAAAAACCGTTGGAGGGAAGTGTCCTGATCGGCTTAGAACCGTCTGACTACATAGTGTGGGTGGAGGAGTTCGGGGGGGGGGGGGGGGTGATATGACCAATGGAGGACGACGCGATGATGAAGCGCATGACTCATTGCCGTGCACCGGTATTCCTCCGCATATTCCAGCAGAATCACCAGAAACGCAGCAGTTCCTGAAGGCATCCTACCTTTGCGTCACGTTTCATTCCTTCTCCTGGCGCACAGGGTATCAATTAAGCAGCCCATTCATAAAAAGCTCGGCTTGGAGGAAAAGTGCGTCACGGTGCCGCGACACATCCAAGAGCAAATCAGCCCAATGACCCGGTTCTGCCGTTTTTTCATGATAGGCGAGATTTTGAGTCATCAACCTATCACGACGTGAGAGTGCGCGTTCGGCAAGTTGCGCCGCAAGAGGCTCCCGACACAGCAGCGTTCTCCAAACGGGAGAGTGGAGAAGTGGGTCAAGCCGTGGCAGGGCGAACCCTGCGAGACCGGTCAAAAACAAACAGAACCCAGAGGCAGCAGGTCCGACAGAGAACGAACACTAGTCCAAATCAAACGACTGGCATTTAATATGTGGGGCAAACGGGTCGGTGACGGCAAGGAGACCGGAGGAGAATGAAGCCGCCGACGGAACCAAGGGCAAAACGCCACTGGATGAAGTCAGCTTCGAAAACTAACGTACGGGTCCAAATACTCAGAAACGACCGCAAAGTATTTTTCCGCTACGACGATGATTCCGACGCGTCTCAACTGGGCACATGGGTTTGTCCTACATAATGCGGACGGGCTAATGTGGTTCAGTAGTGCGCTGGCTCAGCGCTCACCCACATAAAACAGCTCTCTGAAAAGTGCGCATAGCCTGCGCAATTTGGCTCGTGGCTCACGAATGTGGGGCATCCCCGCTCGAAGTGTGCGTGAAAAGGCTGATTGGAGCCACGGGCAGCTCGCTCAGCCGCGTTTACAGCGAGGAACAAGTCCAATTGAGGAAGGAATAAGATGCATTCTCCCGTCAGTCAATCACCTGCTTACCTGCGCCTGTTACGCAACATCTACTTCTCCTTGAACCAAAGCTCCAAAACGCACCAAGCGCAGCCCTGCTTTGACAAAGTCAACTCTGAGTCCAGTGATTGCGCGTCGCGTGCACCTGCCGTCGCTCAGCTGCTCTCCGTGTGGCGTGGGAACTGGTGCGAGCCAACTCACCTGCCCATTTGCCCAGCTTCGGTGAGAGCAGCTTCCCGTTTCCCAAGACCCAGATCCTGAAGCCGGTGAGCATCCTGTAGAGCAGCCACAGCGCCAGCGAGGCCACCGTGAACGCGCCGACCCACAGCAGAGGCGTCTCGGCCCTGCGAAGCGTCTCCTCGGCGTTCATCCAGTTCATGGCAGCGGCTCTCGGTGACTCGGCGTGTGGGAGAATGTGTATGTGGAGACCTCAATTTTAGGCAATGTGCTCTAATTTCCGAGCCACAATGTGAGAGAGTCCCTTTATAAGGAGGTTGTAGCATCACACACACACTCCCCCAACTCCCCAACACTTGTCTAGCCTGATTTAAAGCGCACCGCCCACTTCTCCCTTGGCGCCGCCTTCCCTCGCTCCTCTCTGGCTGCGCGAGCTGTCAACTGTCTAATGCGCGCCGCCGATTGGCGGCCTCGCCTGCCCGTCACCCCCGCAACATCCCCCATTCATTCGACTTTCTGTATGAAAGGAGGAGGGTCAGAAAGACGCCGGGACGAGGAGTGATTG